>NC_073694.1:142407161-142688698 GCF_029784165.1 Wyeomyia smithii | reverse complement strand
GGGCACGGTGTATCGTTGTTCTTATCCTACAACATGCAAAATGTGCTAAAACAATAACGATAACGAATTTTCTCAACTAATCTGGTTGATCGAGAGCGCTATTAGAAGGCTGCAATATTGTTGTGCTGTAGACAGAAAATCATCTTCAAACATACATTTTATATTTTAACACAAACAAACATTTTAATGAAAAAAGAATCACATGTCATCGCTTTGAATTTTGATTTAGAGGCAAATCCAGCATAAAAAGTCATAATTTTGCATGTTTCACGCAGTTTTGTGAATAATATCTCAAGTTTTAGTAATCATATACATTTAATTTTTCCTCAAATGTCTTTCCTGAACGTTAACAAACATTTTAGTGAAAAATAAATCATATGTCAACGCTTTGAATTTTGATTTAGAGGCAAATTTAGCACAGCAAGCCATAATTTTGCGTGTTTTCGGTAGTTTCGTGGATAATATCTTAAGTTTTAAAATGTGAATAAAAGTGAATAAAATCTCAAGTTTTAGTAAACAGATACTTGTTACTTTTCTTCAAATGTCTTTCCTGAACGTTAACAAACATTTTAATGTAAAAAAAAAATCACATGTCATCGCTTCAAATTTTGATTTAGAGGCAAATTCAGCATAAAAAGTCATAATTTTGCATGTTTCACGTAGTTTTGTGAATAATATCTCAAGTTTTAGTTATCATATACTATTTATTTTTCCTCAAATGTCTTTCCTGAACATTAAAAAACGTTTTAATGAAAAAAGAATCACATGTCATGGCTTTAAATTTTGTTTTAGAGGCAAATTCAGCATAAAAAGTCATAATTTTGCAAGTTTTACGTAGTTTTGTGAATAAAATCTCTAGTTTTAGTAAACAGATACTTGTTACTTTCCTTCAAATGCCTTTCCTAAATGTTTACAAACATTTTAATGTAAAAATCACATGTCATCGCTTGAAATTTTGATTTAGAGGCAAATCCAGCATATTTTTGCTTGTTTTACGTAGTTTTGTGAATAAAATCTCAAGCTTTAGTAATCAGATACTAATTATTTTTCCTCACATGTCTTTTCTGAACGTTAACAAACATTTCAGTATAAAAAATCATATGTCGACGCTTTGAATTTTGATCTAGAGGCAAATATAGCACAGAAAGTCATAATTTTGCGTGGTTTACGTAGTTTCGTGAATAATATCTCAAGTTTTAGTGATTAGATACCTATTATTTTTTCTCAAATATCTTTCTTAAACATCAACGAATATATTAATGAAAAAAGAATGACATGTCATCGCTTTGAATTTTGATTTGGAGACGAATTAAGTATAAAAAGTCATAATTTTGTATGTTTTACGTAGTTTTGTGAATAATATCTTAAGTTTTAGTGATCAGATACTAATTATTTCTTCTCGAATGTCTTCCCTGAACATTAACAAATATTTTAGTGAAAAAAGAATCATATGTCATCGCTTTGAATTTTGATTTAGAGGCAAATTTAGCACAGAAAGTCATAATTTTGCATGTTTTACGTAGTTTTGTGAATAATATCTCAAGTTTTAGTAATTAGATAACTATTTTTTTTTTACTAATGTCTTTCCTGAACATCAGCGAACATTTTCATGTTAAAAAACCAACATGTCACCGCTTATTATTTTTGATTTAGAACGATTCAAAATGATGATGATTACTGTACACCACAGAGACTGAGGGAATAATATCAATAAGATCAAGCGTTACGGAATTCCATTTTTATATAGTAGATATATATATATATATATATATATATATATATATATATATATATATATATATATATATATATATATATATATATATATATATATATATATATATATATATATATATATATATATATATATATATATATATATATATATATATATATATATATATATATATATATATATATATATATATATATATATATATATATATATATATATATATATATATATATATATACGTTATGAAAAGACGAGCCCAGCCGACCATGCCAACACGCCGCATCGATCGACCACAGCAACCGATGCGCCAGGGAATTGATGAGCCAGGAGAAACCAGCGTAGCAACAGCCAGGGTAACTACATCGAGACGACCAACGCCAACTTGCCCCATCGATCGGACGCAACGATCGATGCACCGTAGAAATGATGAGCCAGGAAGAATCCAGCGTAGCAACAACCCAGGAAGGCAACGTAGACACGACCAACGAGTACCAACGTGGAGGACCCATCGAACGATATCGGTTGTGCTGACTAGGTAGATTTAGTTAATAAAAGGTTTAGCGATAGGAATATCGAGTCAGTCTTAAGCGTGCGTTCTATTGTAATCGGTCTTAAACGTGAATAAATATTTTTTTTATAATACTCGTAACCATTCGAGCATTACTGGCGCAGTCGACGGCAAGTGCGTGGAAGTAGTGAAACGCTAAATTTCCTAAGTGCAAATTAAGGAAAAGACTTAGTGCGGAAAAAGCAGTGCTAAGTGAACCGGAAAAAATACAAGTCCAAGTGAAAATTAGGACTTAGTTAAACAAACCAAAAGTGACTATCAAGTGATATCGCAAATAGAAGCTGCACTTAGTGAAAATAAGCGCAGTTTTAACAAATAAAAGCGCTTGGAAACAGAGCACCTCACGAAAGCCCAACCCGAGCAACATTCATCGAGAATAACCGGATCATCGGCGAAGCCACTGGTGAGCGCATATCACTCAGTTTGCGTGATTCGGAGCGACGGAAGGACCCACACACATCTACCTACAACCTACCAGAGGACCATACTTGAGACTCCAGATGATGCTGAAAGCATTTCTGTAAGTAAAACACTCTTAAACTAAATCTAAACATAATTCAATCGTCACTTTTCATCGAGACTAGTTGCCGATTGAATACCACATATCACAACGAAGTGTGTGAAACTCAAAATAAATTTGTGAAGCTAGTGCAAGTGTGAGCGCATATCTAACTTAAAACTGGTTCGCATATTGTTTAGTTCCCATAACAAGTGAACAAACAAATCTCACTTCATTTAAAATGGAGCGTGAACTTATGATCTCCCCAGACCTCATGCCAGCACCAGAACTGGACGAGTTAGGAGACCATCAAAATGCACCACCACAGGTGCAACAACAAGAAATAACAGTGGAGCAATTGCTTCAACATATTAGAAACCTGACTGACACCCAGCAGGATCTTGTTTCAACCATTAGGCAAATGAAAGCCAAAGCAGATGATCCATTCCTGCAATTTCAGACACCCGATCCGATTAAAAACTTACCAACTTTTAACGGTAATAAAAAAGAAACGAGTGCATGGCTCGAAGACGCTGAGAACACACTCGGTTTGTTCGAACGGTATCGTGGCCAGGCAGTATACTCTCAACTCGTTAGAGCAGTTAAGAACAAAATCATAGGGGAGGCAAAGGAAATCCTGATTGCCGCGGGTAACCCTAACAATTGGATCGACATTAAAGATGTCATCCTAAATTCTTTTGGAGATAGACGTGATCTCACGTCTCATATCCAGTCGCTATTCTACATAAATCAGGGCAAGAAAAGTTTGCCAGAGTACTACAATAAAATCAAGACCATCGACACTGCCATTAAATCCACGGCAGCGACGATGGATGATTACAGACATTCAACAAAAGCAATTAACAACCTCGTTAGTCTTATGACGCTTACCAGGTTTATTGATGGCTTAACAGATGACCTTTCAATGCACGTGAGAAGCTACAGGCCAGAATCTTTAGAGGAAGCCTACGCCATCACTACGCAGTATGCGAATGCAGCATACAGACGTACGCTAAATAAGAAGACGACAATAGATAACAAACAAAGTTTTCATAATAGACAGGCGAAACAAAACAATTACAACAACAACGGCAACTCGCTTAATGCGAAACCTGCCAACTCCAATTCCAACAACCCAAACCATTCAAAAACATATGGGTCGGGAAAATTTAAAACGAGAATCTCACCATCGGACGATGACGTCTCCATGAGGACGGCGAAATCTCGTGTCGAGGTGAATAACCACGACAATAAAACAGAACGCGAAAGCAAACTTGAGGAAAAACCTGACACCTCAAATCAGCTGGAGGAATCCGTTCTAGAGTCGGATGACGATGACTACTTCGTCGACGACGAGCTAAATTTTCAGGTGAGCGAAGCACTAAAAGCAAAAAGGTAAAGAATAACAACAACTTCATACCCTATATTACAATTCCAACGTCGAAAGGTGAAATGAAATTTTTGGTCGATACAGGTGCGAACAAAAACTATCTTTCACCAGACCACGTCAATATAGAAAACTGCAAAACCGAAACGGGAATTAAGGTGACGAACATAAAAGGAACCCACTCAATAAACAGATCGGCCTCTTTCGACCCGTTTCAAATCAACAAGAAATTGAAGTTTTTCATCTTTAAATTTCACAACTTCTTTGATGGATTGATTGGTTATGAGTCGTTTAGAGACTTGAACGCTCAAATTGACATTCGCAAAAACACATTAAAAATCGGGAGAAAGACCATTCAGATGAAAAAGAGATTCCCAGATAATCACAGAATAAATATAACAGAACAGGAATTTCAATTTGTAAAGATTAAAAAAAAAAGACGGAGATTTTCTCATTAAAGAAGAAAAGCACCACGAAAACTTCACCATATTACCAGGCCTCTATAAGAGTGAGAATAATTTAGCCTTCATAGCAGTGCAAAATCATACCAAGTCCCCAATAGAAATCAACATAAACCAACTTCAAGCTAAAACTGAAGAATGTGAAATTATCAAGTTACCTGATGCAGACATCGCATCGAAGAAAATCAACTACAACATTCGAGACAAACACATGAATGAACTAGAAAAAGATGCTCTTAAAGAAGTAATCAACAAAAATAGAGACGTTTTGTATGAAGAATCTGAAAAACTAACTTTTACACACAAAATCAAACATAGCATACGAACGACTGATAACATACCAATTCATGTAAAGTCATATAAATGTCCACAAATATTTGAAGCTGAAATTCAGAAGCAAGTGAGGAAAATGCTGAATGATGGTATCATTAAGGAGTCTATCTCTCCATACACTGCCCCGGTATGGGTCGTACCGAAAAAAGCAGATGCCTCAGGTGTAAAAAAATTTTGTTTGGTAATCGACTATCGAAAACTGAACGAAAAAACGATCAATGACAAGTACCCAATACCAGATATCACAGATATACTGGACAAATTGGGAAGAGCCTGTTACTTGCCGACAGTTGACCTGGTTTCCGGATTCCACCAGATACAACTTTCAGGGGAAGATACCGAAAAGACCGCTTTCTCAGTAAATTCAGGAAAATACGAATTTACCAGAATGCCGTTCGGTCTTAAAAATGCTCCGGCTACATTCCAACGCGTTATGGACTGTATCTTGAGAGATCTTATCGGAGTGTGTTGTTTCGTCTATATGGACGATATAATAATATTCTCTAGTTCTCTCCAGGAGCATAAAAAACATCTGGATATGATTTTAAAACGACTTAAAGACGCTGGACTAAAGATTCAATTAGACAAAAGCGAATTCTTTAGAAAGGAGGTTCAATTTTTAGGACACACCGTTTCAGAAGACGGAGTACGGCCAAACGAGGATAAAATTAAAAGTATCAGATCGTGGCCAATACCTAAGAATGAAAAAGAGGTTAGACAGTTCCTCGGAACCTTAGGATATTACAGGAGATTCATCAAAGATTTCGCCAAACTAGTAAAGCCTTTGACGAGCCTGTTAAGAAAAGATAAAGAATTCGAAATCACTCCTGAAATCAACGAATGTTTTCAGAGATGTAAACAAATATAAATAAGGGACCCGATACTTATGTATCCGGACTTCTCCAAAGATTTTATTTTGACAACCGATGCAAGCGATTACGCAATTGGAGCTGTTCTTTCGCAGGGCACACCTGAAAGAGATCGTCCAGTAGCATACGCATCAAGGACATTAAATAAAACTGAAGAGAGATATAGCACAACAGAAAAAGAACTATTAGCCATTGTATGGGCGGTAAAGCATTTTAAACCGTACCTATACGGACGAAAATTCAAGTTGGTGACAGATCACAAACCATTAATCTATTCCCTTACGAACACAAATGACAAGATAGTGAGATGGAAGTTAAACCTAGGAGAATTCGATTATGAAATCGAATATAAACCGGGCAAACAGAACGTCATTGCAGACGCACTATCAAGAATTAGAACCGAAACAAACGAAGAAGTCAACGTTAATACCTCAAGCGACGACTTAGAAACGGTCCACTCAGCGGACACTAGCGATGACTACTTTATAAGTTGCACGGAAAGACCAATTAATCTGTTCAAAACGCAATTGATCTTTAAAATTGGCAATATAGATACCGATCTTCATGAAGAGGATTTCACAAAATATCACAGATATACAATTGCTAGACCTCAATATACAGAGGTTGATATTGTGAACATCTTCAAAAACTATCTAAACCCCAAAGGAGTTATCTGCATAAAAGCTCCAGTTTCACTGCTACAATAAATTCAAGAAACCTATAAAACACATTTTTCCACTAATAAAATTTTCAAAGTATTTATTTCAGAGAGGCTGCTAGAAGACATCCGTCTAGATACCGAGCAAGATGAACTTATCGAACAAGTCCACGAATTTGGTCACAGGGGGATAAAGGAAAATAAGAAACAGATTCTCCAAAAATACTTCTTTCCCGAGCTTGAAAGGAAGCTGAAAATTTTTATCACATCCTGTGATATTTGCAAACGTAGCAAATATGACAGAAAACCTCCAAAACTGATACAAAGAAGTACCTTTGGTGAAACTGTTTTTGACAGAATCCATATCGACGTCTTTTTCATGAAAGGTCATAAATGGCTCACAATCGTTGATTCATTTTCCAAATTCGCGAATATAATTGCACTCGAAACAAGAACCATTATTGACATGAAAAAAGCAATAACGGATCACATTAGACAGTTTGGAAGACCTGTAACGATTGTGTGCGATCAAGAACCTTCCTTTAAATCCATTGATTTTATCGGATTCCTAAACGATTTAGGAATAGTCGTTCATCACGCGAGTTCCTCCGAATCGAATGGCATTGTTGAAAGGTTTCACTCAACATTGATTGAGCTGTACAGAACTTTACACGCGAAGTACAAAGATTTGGCATTAAACGAAATAATGAATATTTTAACCGACATTTACAACAATACTTTTCATTCGGCAATTAATCAAAAACCACGCGATGTAGTCTTTAACAAAACAAATATTACAAATAGCGAGGAAATCGCAAGAAATTTTGATAAAATTCAATCCGCGATAAAAGTTGAACTCAATAAGCGAAAGGAAGCACACGAGAATAAATTTGATAAAAATGAAACACCAAAAACTTTAAATATAAATGATAAAAAATACATAAAAATTGGTCAAAGACAAACCAAAGATCAAAACCTTTATAAAATTGCAACTGTTAAATCCAATGATGAATTCACTTTTACTGATGCAAACGATATTAAAATCCATAAAAACCGAATTAAAAACTAACAAAATAATAATAAAAAAAAAAATAAAAACTAAACATTTAAACCATCCCTTTTTCCTTTCAGAATAATTTTCATCCACACAATTAATGCTACCACATACAAAGAAATTCCCAACAGCAATGGACTGGTTGCATTCAAAATCAAAACAGCAAGGATCAAAACTGGATATGACAGGACATTACACAAAATCAATCTTAGGTCGCTAGAAGACAACGTAAAATATATAGAAAAAATTACCCAGTCATTCAAAACAATTGAACACTTAGAACAAACTCTTGTAGAAAAAGTAGGAGGGTGGTATTCAAGACACGACCGCATGACGTTGACTACCGTATTCTTAAAAAAAATATTCCATTGAAGCAAATAGTAGAGGGAATTGCAACGCTTCTTTTACAAAACTTCTGTAACAAAATTTCGTGGCTCCAAAAGGTACCAGTTTCCGATTATTCTCGTCTAGAATTCCAGCCATTTTAGTATTTTGCAGTAGCCATTTATTACTAACAGCCACCAGCATAACGGGTGAAACCGGCACGAGATGACCGGTACTATTTTTTTAAGAATACGGTAGTCAACGTCATGCGGTCGTGTCTTGAATACCACCCTCCTACTTTTTTCCGCTAGCAGCAGCATTTTGTAATAAAACAGAAAATTCAATTAGCCGCTTCTGTAACAAAATTTCGAGGCACCAAAAGGGGCCAGGTGCCGAATATATCCATGTTTTTGGTCAGTCCGTCCAGAATTCTTTCAAGATAGCGTCCGTATGTAGCCGGTACGGTTTAGTAATGAAACTGATGGGGTGAAATGTTCGAACGGTACGTTTTATACCAAGGCTTCGTCAGATAAATTAAAAGAGGGATGGGCTACGCAAATTATGGAATGGAAGAGACAAATGTTTCTTGAAAGCTGCGCCGGCCGCTGTCATAATATTAACACCAACACAAACATGCATTTTTGCAAGGTTTTTTCCGCTAGCAGCATCATTTGGTAAAACAGAAAATTCAATTAGCCGCTTCTGTACCAAAATTTCGAGGCACCAAAAGGTGCCAGTTGCCGATTATAGTTTCCTGGTTAGTCCGTCCAGAATTCCAGCCATTTAAGTGTTTTGCAGTAGCCATTTACTACTAAAGCCACCAGCATTACGGGTGAAACCGGCACGAGATGACCGGTACTATTTTGTATTTCCTCCTTTCAGCTGCTATCACCTAGCGTCCGCATGTCACTGGTGCGGTTTTGGAATCAGAATGATGGGGCGCCGGCCGCTGTCGTAAAATTAACACCAACAAAAAGATGCATATTTGCAAGGTTTTTTCCGCTAGCAGCAGCATTTTGTAATAAAACAGAAAATTCAATTAGCCGCTTCTGTAACAAAATTTCGAGGCACCAAAAGGGGCCAGGTGCCGAATATATCCATGTTTTTGGTCAGTCCGTCCAGAATTCTTTCAAGATAGCGTCCGTATGTAGCCGGTACGGTTTAGTAATGAAACTGATGGGGTGAAATGTTCGAACGGTACGTTTTATACCAAGGCTTCGTCAGATAAATTAAAAGAGGGATGGGCTACGCAAATTATGGAATGGAAGAGACAAATGTTTCTTGAAAGCTGCGCCGGCCGCTGTCATAATATTAACACCAACACAAACATGCATTTTTGCAAGGTTTTTTCCGCTAGCAGCATCATTTGGTAAAACAGAAAATTCAATTAGCCGCTTCTGTACCAAAATTTCGAGGCACCAAAAGGTGCCAGTTGCCGATTATAGTTTCCTGGTTAGTCCGTCCAGAATTCCAGCCATTTAAGTGTTTTGCAGTAGCCATTTACTACTAAAGCCACCAGCATTACGGGTGAAACCGGCACGAGATGACCGGTACTATTTTGTATTTCCTCCTTTCAGCTGCTATCACCTAGCGTCCGCATGTCACTGGTGCGGTTTTGGAATCAGAATGATGGGGCGCCGGCCGCTGTCGTAAAATTAACACCAACAAAAAGATGCATATTTGCAAGGTTTTTTCCGCTAGCAGCAGCATTTTGTAATAAAACAGAAAATTCAATTAGCCGCTTCTGTAACAAAATTTCGAGGCACCAAAAGGGGCCAGGTGCCGAATATATCCATGTTTTTGGTCAGTCCGTCCAGAATTCTTTCAAGATAGCGTCCGTATGTAGCCGGTACGGTTTAGTAATGAAACTGATGGGGTGAAATGTTCGAACGGTACGTTTTATACCAAGGCTTCGTCAGATAAATTAAAAGAGGGATGGGCTACGCAAATTATGGAATGGAAGAGACAAATGTTTCTTGAAAGCTGCGCCGGCCGCTGTCATAATATTAACACCAACACAAACATGCATTTTTGCAAGGTTTTTTCCGCTAGCAGCATCATTTGGTAAAACAGAAAATTCAATTTGCCGCTTCTGTAACAAAATTTAGAGGCACCAAAAGGTGCCAGTTGCCGATTATAGTTTCCTGGTTAGTCCGTCCAGAATTCCAGCCATTTAAGTGTTTTGCAGTAGCCATTTACTACTAAAGCCACCAGCATTACGGGTGAAACCGGCACGAGATGACCGGTACTATTTTGTATTTCCTCCTTTCAGCTGCTATCACCTAGCGTCCGCATGTCACTGGTGCGGTTTTGGAATCAGAATGATGGGGCGCCGGCCGCTGTCGTAAAATTAACACCAACAAAAAGATGCATATTTACAAGGTTTTTTCCGCTAGCAGCAGCATAAACATCGGAAACAGAAAGTGACAACAACAATAACAACAAAGTCAGATCGATTGTATCCGTTAGTGTCGACTGTGCTTGGGAAGAGAGGTAGTGATTGGCTGCGCGGTATGATTTAGACAATCGATATTAATTACCAATTTTTCAATAGTGTATCTCAAACAATAGTTTGTTTTTGTTACATAAATTTAACCGTAAAAGAATTTCTGATCGATTGATGCCAAAACCTCGAAAACCTGATTATAGATGACTGCAAAATAAGCGCTCAAAACCTGACCACTTTTCTCTGGTTTTCCCTGGTTGAATTACTAGATTTTTAAATTCAGGGGCCTAACTTCGATATAGACGTTAGTCAACGTCAAAAATTAAAGTAGCCAACGGAAAACTTAGGAGTTTAAATACACACAGAACAAAAAGAGCACTAATAAATGCACTAGGAACGGCTATTAAAATCATTGCAGGGAACCCGGATAATGATGATCTCGAAATCATACATAAAAGCTTAGGAGAATTTCAAACACAAGAAAACAAATTAGTCCGCAACCAAGTCCGACAAATTCAAATCAATGAACTTTTTAAAGACAAAATCAACAACATTACAGATGCACTTGGAAAAATCAGCTCCAAAATATCAAAAGAATATAATTCAGTACAAGGCTTGAGATCAGATTTAGAATTCATTAACCTTATTTGGAATACAGATAAAATTATTCATATTTTAGAGAACATCGAGGAACAGATAGAATTTTCTAGAATAGGCTTGTTAAACAAAAATATTCTTTCAGTAGAAGAGAAAATGTACATTTTCGATAAACTTGTAAACCAAAACCTTAAATTGAATTATTTAGACGAAATTTTTCAGTACAGCACAGCTAGTATCGGCATCAGCAAAGGACAAGCAGTTATACTCATCAAGACACCAATTCTAGACGAGAAGACGTACGACCTTTTGGAACTTCATACCTTGAAAATCAACGAAACACGAATCGACACTCATATCAACCTGGTTACTGAGCATGGCGATCTAATTTACTCCCAAATATCAAAATGCGACATATGCGAGGGTAACAACTTGGTGGAAGACGAATGTATCTACAAAATTTTAACCCATCAAACACCAACATGCCCGCTTGTAAAGACGAAACAAGCATTCCAAGTCAATGAAATTGTAAAAGGCGTTATCCTGATCGATACCTCCGAAAACACTGAAGTAAGAGACTCTTGTGGAAACTCGAAGATGGTACGGGATGCCACCATTGTAGAAACCGAAAACTGTACCATTAGAATTCGCAACCTTACATTCTCTGGAAGGCTTGACGTAGTTCAACAAGACGAGTATCTGGTTCCAATCTACAGCAAACCTCTACAAAACACATCTTACTCAAAAGATGACGAAGAAAACTGTATGCTTCGGATCCTGAACCTGGAAGAACTCAGCGAGATTCAAATATCTCTAAACCATACACAAAAACGGGTAACATATGGAGGTGTCATCCTCCTCGCACTAACCTTTTTTTGTTTCTTCACTGCATTTTTCTACAGAAAAATACATGCGAGGGTGAGCAAGGAAAATCACACCAAGCTACCAGAACTTCTTACCCCCAAACATATAGGAGAAATAGACGGGACGGCTAAGACAAATGAAGATACGCCTAAGCACGGAAGCAATGGAGTCCACACCATGACGCCATTATCCGAGGTCCTTAAACATCAAACGAGGACGCTTGATACTTATGGGGGGAGACGTTATGAAAAGACGAGCCCAGCCGACCATGCCAACACGCCGATGCGCCAGGGAATTGATGAGCCAGGAGAAACCAGCGTAGCAACAGCCAGGGTAACTACATCGAGACGACCAACGCCAACTTGCCCCATCGATCGGACGCAACGATCGATGCACCGTAGAAATGATGAGCCAGGAAGAATCCAGCGTAGCAACAACCCAGGAAGGCAACGTAGACACGACCAACGAGTACCAACGTGGAGGACCCATCGAACGATATCGGTTGTGCTGACTAGGTAGATTTAGTTAATAAAAGGTTTAGCGATAGGAATATCGAGTCAGTCTTAAGCGTGCGTTCTATTGTAATCGGTCTTAAACGTGAATAAATATTTTTTTTATAATACTCGTAACCATTCGAGCATTACTTATATATATATATATATATATATATATATATATATATATATATATATATATATATATATATATATATATATATATATATATATATATATATATATATATATATATATATATATATATATATATATACTTTTCTTTTTCCGACTCTAAGCAAAGTCATGCTATTTTTAATTTTAATTTAAGGAGTAAATGTAGTAATGAAGATAGAAAATTAAACTAACTGAAAATATGATTGTAGAAACTACGAAAAATATAGTTCAGCAGGTGGGACTCGAACCCACAACTTCCAATCTCCGGTCAGATGTGTTCCCGTTACACCACCGCAGAACGTTAAAGACGTAGTTCTAGAATCGAGTTTTGTATCGCTTATCCAATTCTCGCACTTCGTACATTTACTCAGTAGAGACTATTATTTATAGCTGGCTATTGTTTCAACACCCTCAGTGGAAGTTGGAATGACTTCTCAGTGTGAGAGATAGAAACGTGCCAGTAAGTTGCCATCTCTACCAGCAGCAACATCGACTTGCGTCACAAACATTTTTACTTTTCTTTTTTCGACTCTAAGCAAAGTCATGCTATTTTTAATTTCATTTTAAGGAGTAAATGTAGTAATGAAGATAGAAAATTAAACTAACTGAAAATATGATTGTAGAAACTACGAAAAATATAGTTCAGCAGGTGGGACTCGAACCCACAACTTCCAATCTCCGGTCAGATGTGTTCCCGTTACACCACCGCAGAACGTTAAAGACGTAGTTCTAGAATCGAGTTTTGTATCGCTTATCCAATTCTCGCACTTCGTACATTTACTCAGTAGAGACTATTATTTATAGCTGGCTATTGTTTCAACACCCTCAGTGGAAGTTGGAATGACTTCTCAGTGTGAGAGATAGAAACGTGCCAGTAAGTTGCCATCTCTACCAGCAGCAACATCGACTTGCGTCACAAACATTTTTACTTTTCTTTTTTCGACTCTAAGCAAAGTCATGCTATTTTTAATTTTAATTTAAGGAGTAAATGTAGTAATGAAGATAGAAAATTAAACTAACTGAAAATATGATTGTAGAAACTACGAAAAATATAGTTCAGCAGGTGGGACTCGAACCCACAACTTCCAATCTCCGGTCAGATGTGTTCCCGTTACACCACCGCAGAACGTTAAAGACGTAGTTCTAGAATCGAGTTTTGTATCGCTTATCCAATTCTCGCACTTCGTACATTTACTCAGTAGAGACTATTATTTATAGCTGGCTATTGTTTCAACACCCTCAGTGGAAGTTGGAATGACTTCTCAGTGTGAGAGATAGAAACGTGCCAGTAAGTTGCCATCTCTACCAGCAGCAACATCGACTTGCGTCACAAACATTTTTACTTTTCATTTTTCGACTCTAAGCAAAGTCATGCTATTTTTAATTTTAATTTAAGGAGTAAATGTAGTAATGAAGATAGAAAATTAAACTAACTGAAAATATGATTGTAGAAACTACGAAAAAAATATAGTTCAGCAGGTGGGACTCGAACCCACAACTTCCAATCTCCGGTCAGATGTGTTCCCGTTACACCACCGCAGAACGTTAAAGACGTAGTTCTAGAATCGAGTTTTGTATCGCTTATCCAATTCTCGCACTTCGTACATTTACTCAGTAGAGACTATTATTTATAGCTGGCTATTGTTTCAACACCCTCAGTGGAAGTTGGAATGACTTCTCAGTGTGAGAGATAGAAACGTGCCAGTAAGTTGCCATCTCTACCAGCAGCAACATCGACTTGCGTCACAAACATTTTTACTTTTCTTTTTTCGACTCTAAGCAAAGTCATGCTATTTTTAATTTTAATTTAAGGAGTAAATGTAGTAATGAAGATAGAAAATTAAACTAACTGAAAATATGATTGTAGAAACTACGAAAAATATAGTTCAGCAGGTGGGACTCGAACCCACAACTTCCAATCTCCGGTCAGATGTGTTCCCGTTACACCACCGCAGAACGTTAAAGACGTAGTTCTAGAATCGAGTTTTGTATCAATTATCCAATTCTCGCACTTCGTACATTTACTCAGTAGAGACTATTATTTATAGCTGGCTATTGTTTCAACACCCTCAGTGGAAGTTGGAATGACTTCTCAGTGTGAGAGATAGAAACGTGCCAGTAAGTTGCCATCTCTACCAGCAGCAACATCGACTTGCGTCACAAACATTTTTACTTTTCTTTTTTCGACTCTAAGCAAAGTCATGCTATTTTTAATTTTAATTTAAGGAGTAAATGTAGTAATGAAGATAGAAAATTAAACTAACTGAAAATATGACTGTAGAAACTACGAAAAAAATATAGTTCAGCAGGTGGGACTCGAACCCACAACTTCCAATCTCCGGTCAGATGTGTTCCCGTTACACCACCGCAGAACGTTAAAGACGTAGTTCTAGAATCGAGTTTTGTATCGCTTATCCAATTCTCGCACTTCGTACATTTACTCAGTAGAGACTATTATTTATAGCTGGCTATTGTTTCAACACCCTCAGTGGAAGTTGGAATGACTTCTCAGTGTGAGAGATAGAAACGTGCCAGTAAGTTGCCATCTCTACCAGCAGCAACATCGACTTGCGTCACAAACATTTTTACTTTTCTTTTTTCGACTCTAAGCAAAGTCATGCTATTTTTAATTTTAATTTAACTGAGAAGTCATTCCAACTTCCACTGAGGGAGTTGAAACAATAGCCAGCTATAAATAATAGTCTCTACTGAGTAAATGTACGAAGTGCGAGAATTGGATAAGCGATACAAAACTCGATTCTAGAACTACGTCTTTAACGTTCTGCGGTGGTGTAACAGGAACACATCTGACCGGAGATTGGAAGTTGTGGGTTCGAGTCCCACCTGCTGAACTATATTTTTCGTAGTTTCTACAATCATATTTTCAGTTAGTTTAATTTTCTATCTTCATTACTACATTTACTCCTTAAATTAAAATTAAAAATAGCATGACTTTGCTTAGAGTCGAAAAATGAAAAGTAAAAATGTTTGTGACGCAAGTCGATGTTGCTGCTGGTAGAGATGGCAACTTACTGGCACGTTTCTATCTCTCACACTGAGAAGTCATTCCAACTTCCACTGAGGGTGTTGAAACAATAGCCAGCTATAAATAATAGTCTCTACTGAGTAAATGTACGAAGTGCGAGAATTGGATAAGCGATACAAAACTCGATTCTAGAACTACGTCTTTAACGTTCTGCGGTGGTGTAACGGGAACACATCTGACCGGAGATTGGAAGTTGTGGGTTCGAGTCCCACCTGCTGAACTATATTTTTCGTAGTTTCTACAATCATATTTTCAGTTAGTTTAATTTTCTATCTTCATTACTACATTTACTCCTTAAATTAAAATTAAAAATAGCATGACTTTGCTTAAAGTCGAAAAAAGAAAAGTAAAAATGTTTGTGACGCAAGTCGATGTTGCTGCTGGTAGAGATGGCAACTTACTGGCACGTTTCTATCTCTCACACTGAGAAGTCATTCCAACTTTCACTGAGGGTGTTGAAACAATAGCCAGCTATAAATAATAGTCTCTACTGAGTAAATGTACGAAGTGCGAGAATTGGATAAGCGATACAAAACTCGATTCTAGAACTACGTCTTTAACGTTCTGCGGTGGTGTAACGGGAACACATCTGACCGGAGATTGGAAGTTGTGGGTTCGAGTCCCACCTGCTGAACTATATTTTTCGTAGTTTCTACAATCATATTTTCAGTTAGTTTAATTTTCTATCTTCATTACTACATTTACTCCTTAAATTAAAATTATATATATATATATATATATATATATATATATATATATATATATATATATATATATATATATATATATATATATATATATATATATATATATCGTCAAAGATCATATAATTCTATAAAAAAAATGTGAGAAAAAATGCCAAAAAAATTATGTAAATACCAGAGGGGATTCACTGCTGTCAAATTTCATATATGTGTGCGTTATCGCAGATCAACTCTGGTCCATGACGTTTGTTGGTCCATGATGTATGTAACTATGAACAATAATGGGGGGAAAATCACTAAACAACACATTCATGAAAGTTTTTCGCGGTTTTACGAGTTTTGATTCAAAAACGTTCCGATTCTATAATATTTCACATCGATCAATTTCATTACCCAAAAGAACGAAAACCAAAACAAACGCCATGTTGCCGAATATGTTGGTTACAAGATGTTTGACAGATAGATCCCCCCTGGTAAATACCAAGTCGCATTTATCGACACTTTTTTTGCTTGGCCAGCCTTTGTATGAAGTCGCCCCACTGTGAAAAGGTCCAAAGATGCCATATAACTGCTCAAATCCCAATAATTTCTGTTTGAAAACTGGAAAACATATGTCCGCAGTTCAAAGAAGTGTGCTCGCTCTGACAACAATATCAACAAATTTTGAAAAAGTCTGCGCAAATATAGAGGTGCAAACAAAAATCTACAGAAGTTATGACAACAGCTACAAATTTCTGCAAAGCAATAAAAATCTGCGCACCAACTCCAAAAATCTGAACATCTGGTTCTCAATTTTGCGTATCTGTTGATAACAAACACCGTCTGTAGCCGAAAGCTGGATACGACTCTGCTGTGGCATATCAACATTTTAGGTGATTTTACTAAGCTTTTTGGTGGTTTGCAGAAAGAGTGTGCAAGAGTAGAACCAAAACAAATTTTGACAGATGGTTTTATCGCTTATGGTGCTTACGGTCCTTAAACTGCATGTATGAAACTGTCAACTTTTTGCTTAAATCAGAAATAGGTAAATAGATTCATTTGTTTGGAAAATAGTATTTTTTGATTGCATTTTGCAAATATTTTTTTGAAAATTAGATCGCTAGACATTGGCCGTCTCTTATTACATAACATGTATATGCATTTAAATTTGCTGCTGTGGAAATTATGTTTCTCTTTCTCGTAGTTCACTCAGTGTATAGAAAGTATTTTCCAGTTTTATTGATAAAAATGTTCTCTTTTTCAGAGAGGTGGTTAAGCATTACTTCGATTAAAACGAAACAATAGTGAAACTCATTTGACGATAGCTAATACAATGTCATCTCTCAAAGACTGGGATATCCTCAAACTGAACACATTAATAACAAATGTAGATACCAAATTATCTGCCAGCACAAAAGCAGACCAAGATTTTCAAATTCTATGCTTAGTTAGGCGGAACGACCAAATCTTGTTCCGATATATTGACAGTCTAGGTAAATTGCATCTTATGCTAATATGTTGGTTCGCAGAAAATTGTAAAACAATACAAGATGTATGCTTCGATACTACTGGCAACTGGCTGTTGGTTTTTTGTGAGTATTTTCTATTACATTCCTTTATTCAACTTAATCGTCTGTTTTTAGGCTACGACAATACGCTACATATAGTTCCTGCTCTATCCATTTGTGATAAATCAAAACACGAAGATGGAACATTCAACCAGCATGAAATTACATCGTTTATTGTACCTTTCATTGGACCACACGAGTGTCCCAATCCTCAAACATGCCCTAATAACTCGCACAATATTTCCGCAGTGGCTTCTCAAAGATCCTCAATTGTTTCTGAGGGCAGCAGTAAATCCAGCATGAGCCTGGACATGGGAAACAGTTCCGTGGTAACTCAACAAGAAATGAAGCGATCGGAATCCATCTATACAACACATAAAATAGATGAAATCTATTCGTTACATAGTATCTACAGTCAACTATGCAGTAATGATCAATCAGAGATTCCGACGGATTCGGTAACACCGATTGCCATGAAAACTATTGAAAATTTTTTTGCCGAAGGGGTAACTAAAGAGAACATTGAAGTAAAGCAGCCTAGTTCGCAAGAAAGTGGTGACAGTAGAACAATCAGTTCCAGTATTGGATCGACTCCCTCAGTTTCCTGTCCATATCCTACTTGCTGTAGCTGGTGGAAAACTTTGAATGATGAGCCACGAGCAATTTTAGGTTACTCTGACGGGTCAATTTGTGTTGTAGGTAGGTGGTAAAACAAAATAACATTTTAATGCATAACTGGATTATTTATTTGCTGTTGAAAACGAATAACAAATGTTGCACAAATCGAGAAAGTGAAGACTTTTTAATCAACAGCATTTAATTTAGTAGAAAAACTATATAGACTAATTACAATTTCTGCATATTTTCAGCTTTGACACCGAACTGTCCGTTTCTAGGCAATACCAATTGCGAACGTGGTTCTATCGTAAAATTGATTATCTGTCAAGACAATACAATGGAAACAATTAGCTTGATGATAAACACATCAACCAGAGAACAATGGAAGTTGTTGCTTGAACAAAAATCTATAAAGTACACTTTTCCTGGGGATATCTCACCAACATCCAGTCAAGACTTGAAAACGGAATTGATTAAATCACTAGGAGACTTGGAAAAACCAGGCTCTGGAGCCATAGAAGATTGGCAGATAGTACTCTCGTTACCCACACAAAATGATACGCAAGATCAAGGAGAAAAAAGTTCTAGTCCAAGTGGATCCGAGCCACAATCAAGCGATGATTTTGAAAAAATTGAAGGAGAAGGATCAATTGACGATGGAAAAATCGAAACAAAAACGCAACAGGGAGCTCTTCCCAAATTGTTTCCAGCTGCGAAAGCTAGACTTTTGTCGTTAAGGGACTTGGGAGCTAAAAAGATTGGCACATTGAAGCTGAAACTTTCGGAGAGCCGTATTAAAGCCAAAGAAAAAGAAAGAATCAAAGAACAAGCAGCGAATCTAGCTGTGATGGAACTTCCCGGAATGTATCCGGAAATTTTAACAACCCCTGCTGGTCCCTACTTCGTAGTACAATACCTTGATGGGAAATACCTACTCAGTGCACTACATTCGTATTCCGATACGCTGTCGGTTCACAGTATGGATATTAGCTTGATTCCGCTGCACATCTATAAGGTTCCCAAGCGGGTTAAAACAACTGTCCTGACTAAGAACGTTATTTTTATAATGCATGAATTAGTTCAAGCCTCAGAAAGATCAACGGATAGTACAAATTCATCTCCATATGCAGGTGATCAAGCTACAGTAGATGATATTTCAGCACAGTCAAGACGTGATACTGAGAGTAGCATTGAGAATCTTGGAAGCAGCTATAGTCAAACCCAAGCCGAAGACGAAGATGAGACAAGCGATTCTACCAATACGGATACAGTCAAAGCTGTTTCGGTGCTTAGTTGCCAAATGGCAGCAATGAAAATGGGCGATGATTGCGATTTTAATGAACATGCAATGCTAGCGATGTTTCCTTTCCCCGATGAAACAATATTAGACATTCATCAGGTTAGCACACTAGGAACCAATGAATTGAACGAAGTAGAAGAATCGAAAGCATTTGCACAAGATGATTCAATTGATACGCGATCTATATTTCAAAAGTCAAGTGTTTCTAACTATCTTAAAATGCAGAGAAGCCTAAGAATGGACAAAAAATTGGAAACTACAGAGAGTCAAGTTATGGTTGGTGAATTTCCTGATGTCGATTTTGATATGGCGGTTATTGTAACAGACAAGAATTTGTACTCGATTGAACTCAGTGATACGGCTAGAAATATTTTTCTGAAGTTAGCTCACAAGTCAATTTGGGCTGCTTGTGAAGATTTTTGTCTTACCTTTGGACTGTCGCTCCCAACCTGTATAGAGTACGCAGGAGATGTTCTGCTAAAACGAAGAAAAATCACGGAGGCCTTGATGACCTACAACATAGCTCGGTTATCTCCAATGAAAACAGCACTTAAATTAGCGATGGCTAATGAGAACGGGGCGCTGATGAAGTTATGTTCAATGGCGTTGCGTAATTCACACATTATCAACAGCCAGTTTGTTATGCATGATGTTATGAGAATTCTTGTCGATGAAGCACATCTTGGTAATGTAGTCTATGATTCGTTGATGAATGTAAGCATTGCAATCGAAACCGTGCTACAAGATAATGTTAAAATTTTTATTTCTTTCAGTTAAATGCCAAAATTTCGCTTAAACCAATTAACGTAGGTGCACAATGCAGTGATTACTCTTACGATAATGACGATGTTCCATGGGACGTTCAGATTTCTACTACGGCTCAGTTTCATCTATCCAACTTGATGCTTCTGACGTTATGCGAACGATGCGTGCAGGACAAAAATTATATTCCACTATGGAATTTTCTAGTGACTAATAGTAAATATCACACTAGTCTGGCATGTATAGTGCTTGCTCATGGCAAATTATACTCCTCGGCTGTACTATTAGCTATGATACGAGGAACCTGCTTGGACGTATTCAGCTGTCTAATAGGCATCTGGGACCAGCTGTGCGATAATGTGCAAGAACTTAATGCATATGCTTACAATCTCGCAAACGAGCTGTTTATGGAGGGCCTGATATATCTACAAGATTATGCACTCGAGTATTTTGACCTAATCCGCAAGAGTATTGACAAATTTGATATCAACGTTTTGGAACGATTGATTCGCCAACTCAATCCCTTTCATCCAGTCTTTCGACCGCTAATGCATAAACTGTCGAATCACGATAGTTCTAGCAAAGAGTTGGACAAACATTTACTCATGTTTTGTAAATCGTTGATAGAGTCTTTTCTAGCAGTATCCATTCGTGCCCAAATGCTTAAGATGCACAGCGGGAGTTTCCTTAGTGCACTCAAACTGATACGGGTTCATTATGGCGAGAAATTGGTTGAAATGCGTTTGCAGCAGTATTCTCCTATCTCGGCCGGATTCTCACATGCCGGTTGCGTGATCAACAGAGTGACATATCTGTGGGGCTCGAATGGAGTCAACTGTGCGCTTAGCAGAACGTCACTTCTAGGCGATCCGTTGTCCGTCAATGGATGTCCGCCCAATGTGTCTTTTATTAAACAGCTGGATTTGGATGTTTTAGCCGTGCAGTGCGGGAGACTTCACACGTTGCTGCTGACTAGTAATGGGGTAAGTGAAACAAATTCTTTATTTTATATACTAAGCCAATCCGTCTCCCCAGCTGGTCTCGAGGTACGATGCTGGCCTAACAAGCCAGTCATCGTAGGTTCGAGTCTTGACTCGGGAGAGACTGTTAGTGTCAGTAGAATCGTAGCGCTAGCCCCGCAATTGTCCTGTACACTTAACGGTTGGCTGCGAAGTCTGTGTATAGTAAACAGAAGGTCAAGTTCCGAATCGGAATGTAGCACCAAGGCTTTGCTTTGCTTTTTACATTCCGTAAAATTGAAGAGAAACCGACCAAATGTTAGGGTAGATGGATTACAATAACCAATATGTCGTTGGATAGGTAAAACATTAGACAACACTGGGATACGTAGTTAGTTATTACTTCTGTGGGGGACGAGGAAATAATCAATAATTAAAGACGCGGAATTATGAGGAATAAATGAATTTTATTTCGCGGAAGAAATGGTGCGTGCTTTCTATTCAACAGTTATGAACGTACTCTCTCTTAGATTCAAATCTCCTCTTCATCACTCACTCTGCTCTTTTGTTTAGTAGTAGTATTGTTTCACGAACATCCTTAAATAGGGTAACACTCAGAGTGTGCACCCATACTTCAGTCAGCAGTGGAAAAAATCAATGCAAAATGTTTTCGAAAAAGTAAATTATTTACGTGCAAGTACGCGTTATACAGACGTCATGAGTAGCCTATAAGCGTCTACTGTGATCTCCTATATCAATGTTGAAAATAAAATGACAGAACCTCCCTTCCCATCAAGTCGACTAATATTTGCTTCCAGTTCCATGTGCCTAGATCAATTTCATATATCGAAGAGGAAGTATTTTTTGCAAACAAAAATATAGGCCAGTCGAGTCTCGACTTCTGTAATAGGGCTCTTAAGCGGCTGTTGTGATTGCACGCCAATTTTTATACATAGCATAACACTAAAACATCGCTCAAAGCTTTCAGATATCAAAACCTCTGCATCTAGGCCATTCTGCAGTCTTCTGAAAGCTTTGAAAATCATGAAAAATACTACAAGGTATACAGCCCTAGGGGTTGTATGAAATGGTGACGTAGGACTAAATATATTACTTACTTTACTTTACTGGTCCTTTACTTTGTGGTCCCGTGGTTCTGTGGTTAGCGATGTCGGTCGGCTAGCTCTCCCACACGGTTGTGATATCGGGTTCGATTCCCGATCGAGTCAAGGATCTTTCCGAGCTGGAAATTTTCTCGACTCGTTGTACTTATCCTACACATGCAAAATGTGCCAAAAACAATATCGATAACGAATTCTCTCAACTAATCTAGTTGATCGAGACCGCTATTAGCCCCAAGGCTAAGCGTGTTTACTTTACTTTACTTTACTTTAAACCGACAGACCGATTATCGATCCAGTGCCGAATCCAGAATACGTCGCCATGTCCCTCGGTCTTGGCTGCTATCCTCCAATCGCCCCTAACACCTATTTCGCGTGCATTCTCGTCGACAGCACACATCCAACGAGTGCGGGGTCTACCTCGAAGTCGTCGACCTCTATCGGGATTCCTGCTAAATATAGCCTTCGCTTGACGCTCATCCGGCATTCTCGCTACATGCCCAGCCCACTGAAGCCTGCCGTGTTTTATCCGCTTGACTATATTTCGCCGATTTGTATGCCTGGTACACTTCATGGTTCATGCGTCTGCGCCAAACACCATTTTCTAGTTTGCCGCCAAGGATTGAACGCAAAATCCTACGCTCAAAAACACCAAGAGCTCGCCGATCAGCCTCTTTCAGCGTCCATGCTTCATGGCCGTAGAGAGCCACCGGAAGAATCAGTGTTTTATAGAGTGCAAGTTTAGTTCGGATTTGCAGACTGCGGGACCTTAGCTGGTTACGTAATCCGTATAAGGCCCGATTTGCGGCTGCTATCCGCCTCTTTATCTCACGGCTAACCTCGTTGTCACATGTCACTAATGTTCCCAGGTAAATAAATTCGTTGACTACTTCAAATGTTTCCCCATCTAGCACCATCGCAGCACCATCCTCCGACGGACTACCACGCACTCTGCCAGCCACCATGTATTTCGTTTTGGCAGAGTTTATGACAAGCCCTAATCTCGCAGCTTCTCTCCTGAGAGGTCCGAAGGCCTCTTCCACAGCTCTACGGTTGATACCAATGATGTCGATATCGTCCGCAAAACCGAGAAGCATGTGCGACTTCGTAATGATGATGCCGCTTCTCTGCACACCAGCCCTCCGTATAGCACCTTCCAATGCGATGTTGAACAATAAGTTCGACAGCCCGTCACCCTGCTTCAAACCATCTAACGTCACGAACGAGTCCGATATCTCACCGGCTATCCTGACGCTTGATGTAGAACCTTCCAGGGTGGCACGTATCAGCCTAATCAGCTTTGTTGGGAAGCCATGTTCTATTATAATCTGCCATAACTCATTCCTCTTGACTGAATCGTACGCTGCCCTGAAGTCTATGAACAGATGGTGCGTCTGCAAGTTGTATTCTCGAAATTTATCGAGGATTTGTCGCAAGGTAAACATTTGGTCCGTCGTGGAGCGTCCCCCTCGAAAACCGCATTGGTACTCGCCAACAAAGGTCTCCTGCAACGGCCTCAGTCTGTGGAACAGGATGCGGGAGAGAATTTTGTACACGGTATTGAGAAGTGTTATGCCCCGATAATTGCTACAGTCCAGGCGATGGCCTTTTTTGTAGATCGGGTATATGAGACCCTCTAACCAGTCCGAGGGCAATTCTTCATCAGACCACACTCTCAGCATGATCCGATGGATGGCACGATACAGCTGTTCGCTCCCGACTTTGAAGAGTTCGGCGGGAATGCCGTCCTTCCCAGCTGCCTTGCAGTTTCTCAGCTCTTTCACTGCTTTCTTCACCTCGTCCATGGATGGTGGATCCACAGCTTGACCATCATTCTCAATAGTCATCCTGCTCCTTTCGACTCCACTGTTTCCCTCACCGTTCAACAGCACACTGAAGTGTTCCTTCCAACGCCTGGCCACCTCTGTTTTATCGGTTATCAGGTTCCCCTCCCTATCGTTGCACATGACAGGGGCTGACACGTTTCGATTCCTGATTCCGTTGACCTTCTTGTAGAAGCTCCTCGCATCGTGCCTGGAGAAGCAACCTTCCGCCTCCGCAAGAATACGCTCCCAATGCTGTCGTTTCTTCCGGCGGTGGAGTCTCTTTTCAGCGGCTCTTGCATCTCGATATCTACCCATACTCTGACGAGTCACAGCCGTGGCCAACATGTGACCCCTGGCGCGGTTCTTCTCTTCCGTCACTCGCTGGCACTCAGCGTCAAACCACTCATTGGGCGCAGCTGCCGCAGTTGTACCCAACACTTCTCGCGCTGTAGTGCTGATCGAACTGTGGATGTGCCTTTACTGTTCATTCAGGTTCCCTTCAGCTCTTTCCCCAATCCGTTCATCAACTTTCTGCGAGTACTCTGCAGTCACTCCTTCAGTTGATAGCCGCTGGATGTTCAACTGCATCCTCCTCGCTGCCTTGGATTTCAGCACGTTGGACAGCCTGGCGCGGATTTTGGCTACTACGAGATAGTGATCCGAGTCAACGTTCGGTCCTCTGAACGACCGCACGTCTGCAACGTTTGAAAAGTGCCGTCCATCAATCAGAACGTGGTCAATTTGAGAGCAAAGCTCTCCATTCGGGTGCATCCAGGTGTGCTTACGTATGTTCCAGCGTGCAAAATAAGTGCTACAGATAGCCATCCCCCTAGCTGCAGCGAAATTAACAAGCCTCAGGCCATTATCGTTCGTAGTAGAGTGAAAGCTTTCCCTACCAGTTACGGGGCGGAAGAAGTCTTCCTGCCCGACCTGTGCATTTGCATCTCCGATGACAATCTTTATATCGTGTCCTGGGCACTCATTGTATGTCTTTTCCAGGAGCTCATAGAACTCCTCCTTTTCGTCATCGGGTTTCTCGTTGGTCGGTGCGTACACATTTATTAGGCTGTAATTGAAGAATTTGCCCTTAATTCTCAACACGCATATACGGTCACTGATCGGCCTCCATCTAATGACACGCTTTATCTGTTTTCCAATTATCACGAAACCGACTCCTCTTTCTGCTTTCACGCCGCCGCTATAGTAGATGTGGTACTTAATTGAAGTGTCCGCAATAGGATCTACTGCTCGGAATTCGCGTTCTCCTGGTTTCGGCCACCGCACCTCTTGGATAGCTGCAACCTCCACATTCACCTTCCGCAGCTCTCTAGCCAGGATACTTGCGCGTGCCGGTTCGAGTAGAGTCCTTACATTCCAAGTACCGAGTTTCCAATAATCGTTGTCCTTTTTCGTTCGCCTAGGTCCATGCCGATTATTCCGTTCCGTATTTATATCTGGATTGTTCGTAGTATTTAATATTCAGTATGCTGCCTTACTAGGGCTGCGATACCTATTCTCGCGACGGGGCTGCCGTCTTTGATATAGCTGGCGAGACACCGCGTTTCATGATTCAGCCGCCCGCTCCAGATCAGACGCTGTTGTACGCCGCCCCTAACATGGGGAAACAGCCGCGTACGTTCCCCCTTCCCAGTCAGCATACGACCAAAGTTTCCACCGGGGTTGGTTACCCGATCTCCGCTAAGGTTACTCGTATCCCGGTCGGCACCACGTGGAGGTTGGGATAGGAGTTGCTGGACAGAGGTGAATGGCCACAATAGGATCTCAAGTGACACGTGTCCAACCATTCGCCAACCAACTAAATATATAATATATGCTAAACTAAATATTATTATATGCTGCGCTAAACTGTTCATAGGTAACACTACCGTTTATTTTTGATAGTCGTTATTTTAAAACTAACGATGCATGAATAAATGAAAATTTACACTAGTAGTAGTTGTGAAAATTCTCATAACTCTTATCTTCAAGCATCTATAGTTCTGAAAAGAACCGATTCCATTATATTCAGTTAGAAATTCGTACTACAGAACGCTGATAATCGCACCATGAATATTTTGTTGGCCGCGCATAAAATTTGCTCTCAGCTGTGCCCTCCAGCAGCTGTGCCAGCAAAATATCCTGCAGCGAACGATGGTAACTGTTGCTGACGTATGCATAATAAAGGTGTAACATGTTCCGCAGTGCCTGGAAGTTGACTCGTATGCAGCTCTCGTTTCTCAATGTCGCGTACCTTTAACAGCTGCACTGCTCTCGCTTATGTGTAACAAACTAAACTGAAGCTGAATTTTCTACACGCAGTCTTTTGTATCGAGTTCAGAGCAGATTTTTGCAATTAAGGCGTGGCTACGTAGCTTCGAGAAAGAGGAACAAACCAAAACACCTTCGATACTACTGAGTGCTTTTCATAAGCATCAAAAGAAAGTTTTTGCTTTCCCGATGCGAAAATCACTCTGGTTCTTAGATTAACTAATTTTCGTTTCTTATGTTTGACTGATAACGGTGTTCGAGTGGGCACAAACATACAATTAAACCGGAAAATCACTCAATTTAGCAGTGAAAATTCTTAAAATGAGGGTTCTGTCTTGTTGTGATAAACTATTCATAGGCAACACTACCGTTTATCTTTGGTGCGTCCTGGTCGTTATTGTAAAAATGATTATTTAGAAATAGATGAACATTTCACACTAGTAGTAGTTGTGAAAATTCTCATAACTCTTATCTTCATCATCTAATAGTTCTGAAAAGAACCGATTTCATAATCTTCAGCTCGAAATGTATGCTACAGAATGCTGATGATCACACCACCACCGGTAGCGTCGATTATTTTGTTGGCCGCGTATAAAATTTGCTCTCCGCTGTGCCCTCCAGCAGCTGTGCCAGCAAAATATTCTGCAGCGTACAATGGTAACTGTTGCTGCCATGTGCAGAATAAAGGTAACATGCTCCGCGGTGCCTGGAAGTTGACTCGTATGCAGCTCACGTTTCTCAATGTCGCGAAGCTTTAAAAGCTGCACCGCACTCGCTATTGTGGAACAAACTAAACTGAAGCTGAATTTTCCACACGCAGTCTTTTGTATCGAGTTCAGCGTAGATTTTTACCATTAAGGCGTGGCCACGTAGCTTATAGAAAGAAAGAGAAACAAACCAACACATCTTCAATACTACTGAGTGATTTTCATAAGCATCAAAAGAAAGTTTTTGCTTTCCCGATGCGAAAATCACTCTGGTTCTTAGATTAGCTAATTTTCGTTGCTAATATTTGACTGATAACGGTGTTCGAGTGAACACAAACAAACAATTAAACCGGAAAATCACTCAATTTAGCAGTAAAAATTCTTGAAATGAGGGTTATATCTTGTGACAAACTATTCATAGGTAACACTACCGTTTATCTTTGGTACGTCCTGGTCGTTATTGTAAAAATGATTATTTAGAAATAGATGAACATTTCACACTAGTAGTAGTTGTGAAAATTATCATAACTCTTATCTACATCATCTAATAGTTCTGAAAAGAACCGATTTCATAATCTTCAGCTCGAAATGTATGCCACAGAATGCTGATGATCACACCACCACCGGTAGCATCGATTATTTTGATGGCCGCGTATAAAATTTGCTCTCCGCTGTGCCCTCCAGCAGCTGTGCCAGCAAAATATTCTGCAGCGTACAATGGTTATTGTTGCTGCCGTGTGCAGAATAAAGGTAACATGCTCCGCGGTGCCTGGAAGTTGACTCGTATGCAGCTCTCGTTTCTCAATGTCGCGAAGCTTTAACAGCTGCACTGCTCTCGCTTATGTGTAACAAACTAAACTGAAGCTGAATTTTCCACACGCAATCTTTTGTATCGAGTTCAGCGTAGATTTTCACCATTAAGGCGTGGCCACGCAGCTTAGACAAAGACAAACAAACCAAAACACTTTGTTGAGTCAAAATATGTAGGCAATGGAATTTATTTCGTCCATGTTATTGTTATCTGTGCTTGGGAAGCAAGCCAATAACGAGGGAAATGTATGGGAAAGCTTGACCTTGGAACTTTTCACCTTTTTCCACCATTAAGCAGTAAAGCAACAATGTTGAACATAATATCAAAAAATTGTTACCCATTTTATCTATCCACCGACATATAAATGACTAAGATGCATTAAGTCGTTCGCTTGCTATAACCGTTTGAAATCTGACGCAACATTTCATTTTCATTTTCACAAAGTGTAATCTAGTATAGAAAACAAAGACGTAGTCCTACGTCAAAATGCTACGTAGTTTAAGTCTGCCCCCTCATTTCACATCCAACACATTGACAGGTCTACTCGATGGGAGCCAACAATTTGGGCCAGCTGGGCATCGGATGTCACGTGCTCAATGCGCTTCAACCGATGTTGGTGCAAAAGCTAGACGGCAAAAACATTACGCATTTTTGCGCTGGTCAATATCATAATGCTGTTGTGGCCGATGGACTTCTCTATACTTGGGGGTAAGTTTTTTGTTCCTCATCCAATCCTAATTCGAAATGCTTCCGGTAATCTTTTACAGTCTCTAAGTCTAGTATGAATTTTATTTCAACAATTATCTACACTATTCTTTCAAATTCTCAGATGGGGTATTTTTGGACAACTCGGACATGGTTCCGTTGCAGATTTTCCAGAGCCAAAGGTTGTGGATTTTTTCAGAAAAAAGGTCGGTGTGCTCTATGATGTAAATTATTAGGGTCAATCTGAAATCTCGATTACTGTGTAATTTTACAGAATATTCAACAAATTTCTCTTGGACATGCACATACTCTGGTTTTATGCAAGCGAAATAGCAATACTAAGAACGTGCTGTACGTATTCGGATCCAATCATTATGGTCAATTAGGCTTAGGCCAGGAGGACAAATTTAACACTGCTGTTGACACACGTAATGGAAAATCGTTCGTACTATCGTTAATCCCTCGACGTGTTGAATTTTCAGAAGAAATCGCCTTGATCAATACGAAGCTTTTTGCTAATGTAAGCATGTCGATATGTTTTAAGTAGGTATCTATATTCTAATTTCTGTAATTTTTGACTAGCTGGTACTAACTACCAATAATAAACTGTACACCTGGGGTGCATCCCCGCAAGCACTAAGATTGGCGACGCAAGCTCGTAAACGAGCAAAACCTTCGCACAAGAGTCGCTTTTCGGCTCATGCCAGCCAATCAGGAACACCAAGCGCACCCGAAACCAAAGTCAATCAAGAATCCTCCATTACATCGCCTACTAGTCAAATGGAACAAACAACTGAAAATCCATGTAATGATTCAACCTTGCCCTGTGATGACGAACAACAACCTAAATCCGATGCAACCGATGTTCCAACAAATATAGCTGAAAAAACTGATGAAAAACAATTCTCAATGCTGATACCAGAAATCAAAATTGAAGATACGAGTGGAGATCCTAAATCAAGTGTATCGAATGACGAGAAACAACCTTTACCCACTGCTGCTGAAGATTATGCCGAACATCTGTTTCCTAATTTAGTTGATACTACACTAGTATTGGATGACATTGTCAAGGTAAGCTACCAGAATGTTTCGGTATTTTGTTTTGCTGAGTGACCTTTCGCTTTCAGATTTCGAGCGGTTTGTATCATTTTGCTTTGATAACGGCCAAGTCCTATTTGTATACTTGGGGCAAAAACATCGAACGCCAACTGGGTCGTGAAGGTGGCCGTAACGAGGTACTTATTCCAACCAAATTGGATTCAGTGGCAAACGATGTTGAGTTTGTGGAATGTGGTGCTGACTTTACTCTCGTAATGACAAGTAGTGGCATTGTCAAATCGTGGGGAAATAACAATATGGGTCAATGTGCAAAGGAAATCAACCAGGAGCGAAGCGGTGGTGTTCCGGGAAAACTAGTAAGACTACCTATTTCCAACAGATTAGTTCGCATTCCGGATAGTTCACAGTTTATTGAGTTGCCCCACGAAATTAAACTACCTCTGGAAGATGACATGATCGTAACTGTAAACGGTAGTATCAGCATGCGAATGATAAAGGCAATGCCAAAGTTTAGGCGTAATTTTGTGATAAAAAGCACTCTGGAAAAGGTAATTAGTAATAATATTTCAACAATAAGTTCAAGCCTGAATGATATTAGCAACGTTACTGAAATGGAAGATTTTGTCGGTGAACTGAAGACAGCGTTTGATTGTCGAATTCAACATCAGAATGCAAGTGCTATGTCCTCACTTCAATCTGTATCATATGCTACATCACCGACTTCTCTAACTGTTGTTGATGAAGACGAGGATGATGACGCCATGGACGACAATGATCCAGAAGAGACGGGTTGCTCCATTACTTCATCTCATTTGTTCAACGATCGATATCTTATGACCAATGATTTCATACACTTTTGCATGTATATATTCCACGGGTTGTACAGTCAAGAAAACATACTTGAAATGACTAACCGCTGCAATGAGTACCACATACGCATGATGGTGTTAAATTATGACTTTGTGGAAGCTTTTCATTTAATTCTAGAACTCTTGTCAGGATCACTCTCATCGTCTGCGTCGCCAATGTCTGTAACCAAAACGACTATGAATGTAGTTAAAATATTCGAATATTTCACCAAGGACTCTAACATCGTCCCAATGGACACTGCCAATTTCAAGTATTTTATCTATGAACTATTCATGTTTTTCATCAAACACAATATTTCACTAGAAATGCTCGAAGATTATTTTTTGCGCAATGTAGATTACTATCTGGTGCAGCTTGCATTCGTACTGTACTTCAGTAATACCAACAACTTGATAGCTGGAGCCGTGCGAAGTGATGCTGATCGTGAAACGCTCGAACTGGAAAGAAAGTTACTAGATAAATTCAATAACAATGGCAATAATCTACTCACCGAAGCCACTTTCGGTAGCAGTAACGGACAGTTTTCGATGAATGCAAAAGTAGTACGCAAGCTGGAAAACACCGATCGTATAAGCAAAGCCCTTTCTACAAAATTTAGTGTGACCCTATGTCAGAAACTGATCGAACACTTTGAACGCTTTAAATGACTACAGTCATGTTTAGAACGATCGCGGTAAATACTATTGTTAGTTGGCTTTTTTGCGTCAAAGCCAAATATGATTGTAAAATTTTGTTTTATGTAACGTGTGAAAGTTTAGTTTTTACCCTTTTATTTATATATCAAAAATATTTATCGCAATTAAAGACTATTATGTGCGTTACTTGCACAGTAATCCCATGTTGTAGATATTTAGGCGATTATTTATTAGACTGCTTGGGTCATTTTTGTGGCACCTGGAAGGAAAAAAAAATCTTACGATAATTTTTCCTATTAAATCATACACATCATATATTGAATACGTTTTCGTACCTTCAGTAAAATTTCTTACATGCTATTTCAAGACTGAGAAAGTAGCACATCATCGGTTCTAAAACATGAATATTAATCGTACAATGTAGATTCTTATATCAAGAGTGTGTTAGCGAGAACAAGTATGCGAACAAATGATTTGGCAATTTTACTTCACTTGCAGTTATGTTCATCACTAACTGAAGCAAATTGAAACAAAGCAATAGGTTACTTGATATTTCGTGATGTAACATGTTTTTTCTATACACAGCATATTGAACAGTATCTCATTCTTACTCAAGTAGTACATATAAACTAGATAATTATTGCCGTGTTTCATTGACTTTTATATGTAGAGGATGAAAGCGAAACTGCAAATCTATGAATTTTACAAAGACTCGCAAACTAACTATCTTCCGATAATAATCGATTCACTAGTTATCGCATATCTATACCCTGTGTCGAAAAGTTTCGATACCTATCACCTTTATTCTACATTTGTATCAGAACAGGATTTGAACGAATTTAAAAATGATAAAAGTGATCTCGTTCATACTCATTATTTATCGGATTTATACAATCTTCCACCATCAAAAAATTTAAAGAAAATGTTCCACAACACGACAATAAATTTCTTCTGCAACCCGTTCTTTAATGTTGAATAGACCAAAATTAAACTCTCACTGTTCAAGAAATATCGAGCCGTATAATTACTACGATCAGCAGAGGATAGATAGATCGATCATTCATTCGAGACATAGTTTGTACTAATTCACGGAGAACGGGTTAATATCTGTTCGTCTTTTTCACTCGAGTAATAATTTTGTAAACGCTGAAACGTGTTACTTGAATAAGTGAGTAAGCTTCTCAGTTACCGTGATCAAGCGAATTGTCTTAAAGTAGTTTATTGACCAAGTCATTAGGATTAAAATTTACTCACATACGGATAAATACAATATGGAATAGCAGCTTACAGCTTTTGAACGACACATGCGTGGTTCAGTAAATCACAGAATACATATGATATCGAAAATAATCAATCTGAAAGGATATTATTGAAAAGTCCTTCGAATGTTAATGTTAGCTAAGTCAACAAAGCAAAAAATTTTTGAGCTATTTTTTCCCAACTATTGTTATTCATATTTTAGTTTTACCAGTCAAAGGATTGTTCAATAAACGTAAACATTATTTCAATAAAGGAATGTTTTTTTTTTGAGAAATAAATAACAAGTTTGAAATAAAACACATTCAAGCAAATATGAAGTGTATTACTTACTACAGAATAGTAACACAACTGTTGGTTTTATTTTTTGATGAGTTTTATATACTTTCTTGCATTGAAATTGTCCTCTACTTCATCTTCGACGCGTAGAACTTGTTTTGGTTTCCTCTTTTCCAACCGTGATTTTCTGTCGGTTTCCGACAAAAGACTTAAATCAAGTGGCAGCTATAAAAGGGATGGTTAAACAATAATTTAAAAACCTAATTCAAACAGAACAAACTTTGATAATCCTTCGCGGTTCGTGGTAAGTAATGTTGATTGTAGCACCATTTGGAAGTACCATCATCGTCGGGTAACGTCTTGCGTAAACGCTCCTGTGCACTTTTACAACGGCAGTCGTGTTAGAAGATAGAAACCTTTGACCAATGCGTGAGCTGCTTTGCATCATTTGCCACACAGTTAATGACTTCTGTATCATTTTTCAGCATAAATAAAATACGTTTCATATGCAATTTTTACTGTTCACATTACACAAGTCTGCTATAGAATCAGAATGTATAATCTATAGAAATGACAACTCGCGTTGTCGACATCCAGAGCAAATGCGCCATAGGTACTGTATTGCGCGCACTCCCCGTAAAATTTTGAAGCAATGTAAATATGAGAATAGACGTTTACCGTCGGACCCTACCCCCTATTTTTATATTTTTTCTTCGAAGTACACCCCTTTTGCATCACGCCATGTTTCAAGGGCCAACATCTCAACATATGTGTAAACGAGATAGCACATCACCGCTTTTTTTCATACATCTTCATCTTACTGCTGACAGCGGGCACAAAAAATAATTTGAGCCCAGGACATGAGTTCATTGTCATTCACTGTTACTCGGTGAAGGGATGCCAAAGGCTCGTCGAAGTACTTTGCATTCAAAGATTAATAGCGCCAAAATCAATTTTTTGTCATGAGTATTAAATTTACTATTATTTTTTAAAAAGTTGAAAATGCATGAATGTTGAATATTTTTTTCACCTTGCATGAATGTATGAGTTAGGAAATTTACGTTCTTGCAGCACTGCAAAATATTATTCACCCCAACTTTTCGGCAATATTTTCATTTTGACATGTTCTTGGCACTGAAATTGTTGACAAAACCAAGCATCGTTTTTTTTACTATGAAAAAACTTCTGCACGCAAATTCAAATAACACATTACCTGACAAAATTCTTTCGGAACTGCACCGAAAAAGTGTTTCCGCAACTCGTAGAATAACGAGACCAAAACTTAACTCTCGATGCGGAGGTATCCAGCATCCGTTCAGGAAGACTGATTCGTTGCTACTGCGACTGTATTTCCGCTTTTCAGAAAATGTTCCAGAAATACTGGCAAACTATCCTTGAGTTCTTTCAGCCAAAAAATTGGACGAATTTAATGAAAACCTTGAGACACTAAATCTACTCCTCTATCAGTAGAATTCCCAATATAATTTGCCTCGCCAACCAAAGCGTAACTTTGTCGTTTTCCATCAACTATCATTCTATTTATCACCTTCTGAACTTATAACACTAAATCCATCTTCGGCAATCAAATGTGCAAGTAGTTTGGCAAGATTCCTTACCTATGCTTGCTTCAATGCATGTATGCTCTTCGCCCGATCGTCGATCATATTCGCAAAACTTTTGCGAAAACGCACTATAACCCTTTTCGGACAAACAGTTAATTATGACCGTGACCATCACTCTCTGATTTTTGGTGACCAATCCGAGAATCCTATCTAACACTCACCCGTATCATTTTATCACCCGTACTCATTCGTTGTTCCCGGGCCAGATAATGCAACTGCTACTAAAAAGCTTTTTCGTTGCCCTTTTATGCAGATCCTTCTATACCAATTCCTCTGAATCATCAAAATCGAGGCGCATGTATTGTTAAGTTAAACGACAAGACGTCCCGCATTTTGCGAGACAGTCCCGCTGCTTAACAAAATGTCCTACTTAGAAAAACGTCCCGCGAAATGTCCCACATTTATCAAAAGTATCTCGCACGCCTTTGTAATGTTCCACGGTTTACAAATATGAACCAACGAATGTAACATTTTTTCACTGGGACATTGTGCCTTTCTGTTAAGTAACATTTTACTCACTAATGTACCTATTTATGTCTATAATAGCCAAATTGAACAAACGTAAGGGCGATAAAAAACCATTCAGTGAAAAAACGAACTTCTGAAATTATGTTCACCGTTAAATGCTTCTGGCTCAGTTTTCTCCGGTTGCATAAGGATTCACAGTTATTGCTTCGAACCTCTGGAACGAGCCTGACCCTGGAATTCAAGCCTTTTTAGCCACTATCGAGTAATTATGGATGACCGATACAATATCTAATTAGAGTACATGCAGAGGAAGTATATCGGTACTGAACACGAGCAAGTATGGAAAGCTCAAAATCATCACTAACATTCGTTTGCCAGTTATCTTGGCCGCTACGATATGCTAAGCTATTCTGCCGTAGCCGACAATAAATCGAAAGTTTGATATTATATAGAGAAAAACTATGTGGACTACTACTCGAAAAACCAGAGGAAAAGAAGAATTGAAGAATTGAAAATTGCTCCGAATCGCTGCAATGACAGTTGGTACATAGGCGAACTGTCATTGTAGCCATATCGAGCAGATTTCAAGCAATTTTAATTCGTGATTTAAAAATTGAAGGACGATAGAAAATTGTAGAAAATCACGTTTTGTTTAGAAAATGCAGCTCTTTCAGCTGACATAAAAAGCTGATATAGCCAAACAACCCAATTTAAAAAAAAGCGCTTGCGTCGGATTATTTGAGCCGTTGCGGAACAGAGTGGTCTAAAGACCATTTTTTTTAAATGAGTTTTGTACATAAATCGCATCTACTCAAGAAGCTGAAGTTAGGAGACTAGAAAAATTTCAAAAAATCGAACTTCAAAGCTGATTTATACCATGTTGAAATTTCGTCCGAAACAGAATGGCCATTCTGTTTCGGAACAGAGCGGTCTATGTACATAAATCGAGGGAATATCGTCATGTAATATGTGACATGTAACATATTACATGTGATATGTAACTTGTCATTTGTCCTGTAACTGTTACACATGATTTGTAACATGTTACACGTAATGTAACACGAAAAATGTAACATTTCAATTATCATGTAATATGTAACATGTTGTGTTACTTGTAATGTTACACGTCACATGTTACATGTGACATGCCATGTACATCTAGGGATACCATCTGGTCGAAGTTAAAAATCAGGACACCTTTTCTCGGCACAAATTTAATTTAGCCATTCTATTCTTCGATGTATAAGCAAATATAACACATAATATGTGATTCACCCATTAAAATACAATATAAAACTCTTTTATTTACTGTACATTAAGTAAATTTATTTTTTATTTAGTTTTTGTTTACGCGTTGATATGTACCTCGTGGAAAGACGCGGTAATTAAAAAATCCTTCGATTTAAAAATACGCGTGAGAAACCCGTTAATTCGAAAATCCATGTAGAAAAACTCATAGTAAAAAAACTGAGTGTATCTCTGACGAGACACTTTCATCAAACCACTTTAAATTGTTACGCAATAGTAGATATTTTAAAAGTTCAACAGACGTAAACTGTTTCAAGTTAAATTTCACAAATGCCAGATGCTTAATGGTAACGGTCAACGCGTGAAAGATTCTTCTTATTACTCTACTAAGATTCAACAAATGAAAAAAAATCGATCGCAATGAGCGTTGCGACCTAGAATCGAAAACATTTCTTGAGCAATGTTTAAAAATTCTGCTCATTGCCACACAACAAAATTAAATAATTTAAGGAAATCAGGACAAATGCTTAAATATAAAAAATAGTACGAGGGTGGTATCCAAGACACGACCGCATGTTTGACGTAGGACTACGATAGTTTTATATTTCATTTTGAGAATTAAGACTCTGTTCGGCACGGTTCAATTTTGGTACGGTTCGACTTTGGCACACATAAGCCAAAAACGAGCGGTTATGTTTAATCATAATTTATAGTTATCTTGTTTTGCTTTCAACCAATTCAAGCTCAACAACCACCAAAAGAGAGGCATTTTGTCCATTATGTTGCCGAAACAGAATACCGGAATCAGTAAGACGGTTCTGGAGATATGACCGGAACAAGTTCCGGTAATATAATATACATGATCAAAGCAGTACTTAGTACCGTGCTATACCTCTAATTACTCGGAAGGGTCATATCAAGTATCTAGGTCGTTAAAGGCTTCATGCTGACCTATCCCCTTTGCGTTCCGGATACTTCCAGATTTTTGAGCCTAAATCCATCAAGCGACACCTCTTACGATTTACAATTCAAAAACTAGTTCATTGGTGGCCACATATTGTTAAGATCATATGCCAACAGAAAGTCATAAAAAGAAAAGCGTTTATTTTTAACATGGTTCGACTTTGACAACTGAGAAAATGCTGATTATTTATTTGCAGACCTCTATTTGAGAAGAAAAAATATACTGTTTTTAACATTAATGAATACCTTTCATACTAATGCAGTCAATTTTCTTCAACACACGAAAAGGCAATTTTCTATATAGGTCTTAATTAAGAACGATTTAGTAGGAAGTAAATTTCCTTTCATCTTCAATTGCGCTTGTGAAATATAGCTCACTCACCGATTCCAAAGCAGCATCATTGTCAGTTTCTTACAAGTGTTTAGCAAAGATGTTACATAAAAAAAATCCTGTATTTACAAGTTTGTTGGAAAAGTAACGATAAAGAGTTGTAATTTTTAGTGGAAAATCTAGATTTACAAAAATTTTGAAATTGACATTGAAATTTATGAACATGTTAACATTCTTTTTTTTTTTAATTTTAGGCCAATTGAAACGTTTATTCATTAAGCAGAACCAGAAAAAAATAAATCAGTTTTAAGATACCAATAAGAAAAAAAAACAAACATCAAAATGCCATATTTGAAAGTCATCTGTTTCCTTCAAAAATAAACCTAGCTCGGTTTGATAAACATCATTAACCTCTCCAACTGATGGTTGCATAATGTTGTTCAATTACAAGTCTGGCAATGAAAGGTTGTGTTTATATTTTTAGTATCTAAATAGTTTCTTGCAGATGCTGATGTAATATTTTTGTTATTGAAAAATACGAATATGAACGTTTAAAACCTAACGTCAAGATGCATATAATTTGGTTTTTCTCTAGACCACAACCGGGTAATGCAAATAGGATTGTTCTATTTAATTAAATTTATTTATTTGAAAAAATATAACCATCAGTACAGCTTAAACGATCTATCTGGTTTATCTGTTTAAAAATCTTAACGAAGCATATTGGTTTTCTGTTGTCTTTTAAATAGCCTATTGGCAATTCGAATTTATCTGAGAAAAACCAGAGTGTAAAATTCAAAAAGACAGCAACTCAATGCAACTTCAAATTTTAGGAATTTGAAAGAAGTTTTTAAACATGGATATGAAAATCACTACGGTTGCAGTTCAAATGCCATCTATTCGATTTTTAACCGAACTTTTGTTGAAAAGATATTTTAATTATTATACTATTACAATCTTTCGCAATATTCTACTTGTCGATTAAGACATCGGTGTTTGATATCTGTTCAGGAGTAGTAATACAATAACCACTTTGAAACGATGAGAAAACATTTGCAAAACTGAACTAGAAAAAGTGAATTTCAACTGAACTTTTTACTAATCTACTATTCAATAATATGCCAATTATTGTGTCACAAGCTTTGGCAACCTTCGTCGTTCGATCAGAGCATTGGTGGTCAAAATCCGTTCAGTTGTAATCACATATTGGATGCAACATCCAACATCGTGATATACTCTTGCGTACAGAATTATTTTATCCCCGGCCGCACAGCGTAGTGTGCGAACACGCACCACTGTACGTCGACAGCAGCTACATTGTTTCCACTTGGCTTGACTGCACACAAATGGCAATCGAGTGCTACTGCACTGACGACGAGCGACCGTCTTCTCGTACATGGCTCGGTGCAGTACTGTTGCCTGTGCCAGCGTGTTTTCCTTCAAGACATCAGTTTTAATAACATTCTCACAGCAGATCGTTTAATTGTCTGATAAAGGAGGTTGTACAAACCCGCCGAAAAAGCTTCACTTCCAAGACATCAAAATAGTCTAGGTTCATAGAAGCAAATATTAGTTGACCTGTTGGGACGGGGAGATTCTGTCAATTTTTTTTTGCCACTGATGTAGAGGTTGTCATAGCAGGCAGTTGGTATCCACTCATGAAGTCTGTGCCAGGCGTGCTCGCATGTGATTGGTACATTGTTCGTGAAAATACGACCTTGAAACTTTTCATCAATTTTCACTGTTTAACAATCAAGTAACCATGATATATGAAGAATCACAAAATTGTCCATCATTTTATCATTCCAAGGGCATATTGATTACTATGATCCGTCATGTGGTTACATCAATATCACCATTTTAAATTTTTCATTCCAACGTTACACCTTGGTTTTAGTTTTCCGCAGAATGTATCTCGATATAGTGCGGTTAGACGTAGTCCTACGTCAAAAATAAATCAGGACGCCCGAATAGAACTTCAAAATCAGGACATGTCCTGCTTAATCAGGACGGATGGTATCCCTATGTACATCATATAACATGTGACACTAGTCATTTTATACGAGTTAACGTCATTTTTATTTATGTATATGTACATAGACCACTCTGTTCCGAAACGATACGAGGATTCCAGTAAAATATATATGAAGCCAGTGTGGTCTATGTACATTGGTGAGCAAAAATCACCGATTTCGCAAAGAAACTGTTAATTTTATGTATCCCAATGTTAAACCACTTCATAACCTTTATACTAGAACATTTTGTTTGAAAGAATCCGTTGAACAGAATTTTATTCAGAGATTTTTCGAAAATTGCTTCTCCTGAACAATTTGCCCGATGGCACATAGACCACTCTGTTCCGCAACGGCTCATTTAAAGGGTGCATTGAATGACGAACAGACTGTACTCGATTTTGTCGGTCGATATAGATAGAAGTCAAGCCACTGTAATTTTGTTTTACGTAATAAATCTATCGTCCCTTAAATACGACAGCTCTGTTTTTGTTTGATATATGTTTGTTTATTATCATGTAAAAAAAGGCGAATGAGCTGCTTTATGTTTATGGGTTTATCCCTGAGAGTTTATCTTTATCAGCTGTGCATTTGATTGGTTTCATGTCGTGTCAAGCAAGTTATTTGTTTAATGTATAATGTATAACTTTTATACAAAAGTGACTTTCATAGGAAACCAATAAGTCAGTGCAATGTGGATATAATGTGAAATATGAAATCAAGCTAAAAAATATTTTTGATGTGAAATGAATATGTGATAGTGCTGCAGTTGATAATGCAACGGATAAATTTTGCTAGGTTACACGTACAAAAAATCTATCGGAGTAATTCATATCTTGTTGTAATCAGTTGTTGAGCAGCGGCTGTTGATAACTTTAAATCCGCTATTTAAACTATAATGACTCAAAGAGCAATGTCAACTCAACCTTCCAACAAATCTGTTTTTACACTTACTAATATCATGTACCTTCTTCGTTTCCAAGTCTAACATAATTTCGTTCATTTATTTGTAATGCGGAATGGCAGCTATTTTAATATAAATTAGTTGGAAAGTAACTCGCAATTATTAACTGAGTAATAGTCATTTCGCTTATCTAACTAAACAGTAAATGTTACGAAATAATTATAACCGAATTACAGTAAAACGGTATAGCGGCATCTTGTTTTACTCGAAAATGCCGATTTTTTTTCGCATGAGTAAACATCAGAGCAGATAATCAATAATAAGAAAAAAAATTGAAGTTCTAGTGTCACCATGAATATTTCATTGCTATTTTATGAAAGTTATTTGAAAAATCTAAAAGCTTGAGCTAAGACAGTGCACTTGACGAAGACTTTTGTATGTTTATTCCAACAGCCAATTAATCATGTTATCTAGTCACGCTTTTCCCTAATTTTCTTATTCAAGTTATATCCTAGTTTGCCGTACTTTACGGCAATCTATGGTTGGAATCAATTTATTGTCGAGTGCGTGGTGCTTTGAGTATTTAACCTCTTAATTGATGTGCGGCTCGTACAAGAACTTGTTCAACTACCAACTATTGAATGCTATTATTAGAACCTTTTAACATGAGTTTGACCTCGCGAAAAAAAAACTCTTTCTTGTGCCGCAACATCCGCCGTCGTTCATTTCTCGAGATATTTTTTCCCAGTAAGACCAGCATCGCGTATACTGAACCCGGTGGCGTTGTATGACGGTTCGCATAATTTCAATTCTTCAAACTAATCAAGATGTTAAATGAACTGTAGTCGATATGCTAAGCTATTAGTCGCGACATCGTCGGTTCCGCGCCAATCCGACCCCAGTGCTGCCGGTTACCTCGTGTTGTACTGCGTTGAGTTCTTGTTGCGATGCGGATAGGATACCGGATGGTTTGATAAAAAACGAATAGAACGTCTAAATTAGTGCTTTTGAATTAGTGATTGTAGTTATGTGATGTTCTGGTGCAGAAATTTGGGAGTGGGTAATTGTAGCACTAATTATATTTACTATTGCTACGTTGAAGCTACATAAAGGTGAGTTTTTTTATAATTTCTTATTGATTAATTGAATAATTTAGCCCCACATGAACGAAATTATAATGTTAATAAATTCAATTCCGACTTTAACTTCATTGGTTCTTGTACGATTTCCTTAAAATTGATTTAAAAAAGATTGAAACTGTCTAGGTATGACAAAGAACATTATTGGCTACATTGAACACAAAAAATCGACAGTTTTATTTCCGGTCGATGCGAATTTGTAGTACCTAGTAGTATCAATAGCATTCTGACAATGCAAATTACTCGTAACATTTGTTTACCTTGCTAAAACTGCTAATTCATCGTTCATTAACCCATTTCACTGCCGGTGTAGGCGTCATTGCTTGCTACACTTCGCTATGATGAGTTTGCTGGTTTTAATTTAAACGTTGCGACATGACGTCATGGCGCAGTGCAATGCAGTGCTGTTGCAACAGATTGATGTGCATCGCATGCGATTGTGTGAACTATTGCAAGTCATCTTTTTTGTGTCATAAATAACTATATTATAGCAGCGTTGAAAAATTCTTAAAGAACTGTTTTTCGCTATTTCGATGAGTGTGATACATATTTTTTTTAATATTCGAGTTATAGAATTTCGCACTTTCATACCAAATTAGTTAACTGTACTTAACCCTCTCTCTACCATGGTTATTCTAGAACACCACAGGTTTGAATGTAAAAAAACCTTTCGAAATATTTATCAATCCTACTCAAAATACATAAATATATTCTTGAACAATCAGTATATTGTTCAAGAATATATTTATGCGTTTTGAGTATCATTGGTAAATATTTCGAAAGGCTTTTCGCATCCAAACTTGTGGTGCTCTAGTGTAACCATGGTAAAGAGAGGGTTAAGGAATGCTTCATATCCTCATATAGCAGAAAGGTTGGATTGCGATCGATGTTGAGGAAGACTTGATTTATATCACGACATGTTGTGAATTGTATTCATAATCTAGATTGAAGTGGTTTTCAATACAAATGAGCGATTCCATGTCAAATGATGTAAGGATCAAATTCAACAATTTTTATTCTGGATAAAAAAGTGCACATATTGTTGCACTGACCTTGTTTATTTCTGTTTCACGTGGCACCGTGAGGCGCCCTAATTCTGCGCGGCTTTTAATTCTGCGCACTTTGTAATAAAAAAAGTAGGAGGGTGGTATTCAAGACACGACCGCATGACGTTGACTACCGTATTCTTAAAAAAAAAAATATTCCATTGAAGCAAATAGTAGAGGGAATTGCAACGCTTCTTTTACAAAACTTCTGTAACAAAATTTCGAGGCTCCAAAAGGTACCAGTTTCCCATTATTCTCGTCCAGAATTCCAGCCATTTTAGTATTTTGCAGTAGCCATTTATTACTAACAGCCACCAGCATAACGGGTAAAACCGGCACGAGATGACCGGTACTATTTTGTCTTTCCTCCTTTCAGCTGCTAACACCTAGCGCTGTCGTGAAATTAACATCAACATAAACATGCATTTTTGCAAGGTTTTTTTTCCGCTAGCAACAGCGATTGTAAAACATAAAATTCAACTAACCGCTTCTATTATAAAACTGCGAGGCACCAAAAGGTGCCAGTTGCCGATTTCTTGTATACTGGTTTCCGTCCAGAATTCCAGCCATTTTAGTGTTTTGCAGTAGCCACCAGCATCACGGGTCAAACCGGCACGAGATAACCGGTACTATTTTGTTTTTCCTCCTTTTAGCTGCTAACACCGAGCGTCCGTATGTACCCGGTACGGTTTAATAATGAAACTGATGGGGTGAAATGTTCGAACGATACGTTTTATACCAAGGCTTCGTCAGACAATTAGAAAGAGGGATGGGCTACATAGATGATGGAATGGTAGAGACAAATGTTTCTTGGAAGCTGCGCCGGCCGCTGTCAAAATATTAACACCAACACAAACATGCATTTTTGCAAGGTTTTTTCCGCTAGCAGCAGCATTTGGTAAAACAGAAAATTCAATTTGCCGCTTCTGTAACAAAATTTCGAGGCACCAAAAGGTGCCAGTTGCCGATTACATTGTTGTTTTCTGGTTAATCTACTAAAAGCCACCAGCATAACGGGTGAAACCGGCACGAGATGACCGGTACTATTTTGTCTTTCCTCCTTTCAGCTGCTAACATCCTGGCGCTGTCGTGAAATTAACATCAACATAAACATGCATTTTTGCAAGGTTTTTTTCCGCTAGCAACAGCAATTGTAAAACATAAAATTCAACTAACCGATTCTATTATAAAACTGCGAGGCACCAAAAGGTGCCAGTTGCCGATTTCTTGTATACTGGTTTCCGTCCAGAATTCCAGCCATTTTAGTATTTTGCAGTAGCCACCAGCATCACAGGTCAAACCGGCACGAGATGACCGGTACTATTTTGTTTTTCCTCCTTTTAGCTGCTAACACCGAGCGTCCGTATGTACCCGGTACGGTTTAATAATGAAACTGATGGGGTGAAATGTTCGAACGATACGTTTTATACCAAGGCTTCGTCAGATAATTAGAAAGAGGGATGGGCTACGCAAATTATGGAATGGAAGAGACAAATGTTTCTTGGAAGCTGCGCCGGCCGCTGTCATAATATTAACACCAACACAAACATGCATTTCTGCAAGGTTTTTTCCGCTAGCAGCAGCATTTGGTAAAACAGAAAATTCAATTTGCCGCTTCTGTAACAAAATTTCGAGGCACCAAAAGGTGCCAGTTGCCTATTATAGTTTCCTGGTTAGTCCGTCCAGAATTCCAGGCATTTAAGTGTTTTGCAGTAGCCATTTACTACTAAAGCCACCAGCATTACGGGTGAAACCGGCACGAGATGACCGGTACTATTTTGTATTTCCTCCTTTCAGCTGCTATCACCTAGCGTCCGCATGTCACTGGTGCGGTTTTGGAATCAGAATGATGGGGCGCCGGCCGCTGTCGTAAAATTAACACCAACAAAAAGATGCATATTTGCAAGGTTTTTTCCGCTAGCAGCAGCATAAACATCGGAAACAGAAAGTGACAACAACAATAACAACAAAGTCAGATCGATTGTATCCGTTAGTGTCGACTGTGCTTGGGAAGAGAGGTAGTGATTGGCTGCGCGGTATGATTTAGACAATCGATATTAATTACCAATTTTTCAATAGTGTATCTCAAACAATAGTTTGTTTTTGTTACATACATTTAACCGTAAAAGAATTTCTGATCGATTGATGCCAAAACCTCGAAAACCTGATTATAGATGACTGCAAAATAAGCGCTCAAAACCTGACCACTTTTCTCTGGTTTTCCCTGGTTGAATTACTAGATTTTTAAATTCAGGGGCCTAACTTCGATATAGACGTTAGTCAACGTCAAAAATCATTAACATAACACTTCGACGAGTTTTGTTATGTATCTGGGTATGTTATCTGTGTGTAAGGAAGCCCGGGGCAAATATTTTCGTGGAGTACCTTTTCCTTAGAACATTTAGAGTTAAGGTAATTGCAAATTGTGAAACGACTTCACGCTTCGCTGGAAGGTAAAAAAAGGTCCTCATTTTTTTTGTTATGCCTCTAGGGGGGCCCGGGAAATTTGCTTATCGTTTATTGACATACTATCTTCAAAAGAGATTTAGCATATAAAATCTCAAATAAAAAAAAATCCACCAGTAGTGGCGTAACAAAATCTTACTTCTCAGTCTTGCGCTTTAGGGCAGCGGTTCTCAACCTATTTTTGTTCGCGTACCCCTTGGCGATAGTTTTAATATCGATTGTACCCCCTGGCTTGGAATGTTTTCGAAGAGTGGGAGAGAGTAGTGGTAGATCATGTTCTGGTAGTCTTGTTGAGGTTTCAAAATGAACTATGGTTTGCTTGATTGCTACATTAATGTTTTAAGAGCAAGATTGAAAAACAAATGAAGCATTTTAGAGAAAAATTGCTTTGTCCGCCATTACTGATTTTTCCTTCGCGTACCCCCTGAAGGCTTTCGAGTACCCCCAGGGGTACGCGTACCCCAGGTTGAGAACCGCTGCTTTAGGGCAATGGAGTTTTTTGCAAAGTTGTAGATACTGTTGTCACGAAATTTTTTTTCAAACACTTTTCTTTTAATTAACTTGTTTCGGAGGTATACGGCTTCATATTAGGCATGACATTCTATTTTTAGAATAAATCAGAGGCGTCGCGTGGCTTATTTTGTCACATGTGCACCAAATTTAATTTAAGTTTTCTTTCCTCAAATGAAAGAAGAAAATCAAACCAAAGTGTACGACACATTAAATTGAAGGGTTTCGCTAGTACACTTACTTATTTTTATAGATTATCATATTTCGATAATTGCATATGCCCGAATATTAGGGAATAGGGTACCTGTGCAGTGCACATGTTGCAAAGGTGGACCCGACGCCACTGGAATAAATTAAGTATACAATAAGCCTCAGAGAATGAAAGTTTTAGTTCGGAACTCCGCCGCTGCAAAACCTAACTTTTCAATTTTACACTTTGGAGAATTGTGTCTTTAGCAAAGTTGTAAAAAACGTTGTCCCAAAAAACTCCTAAACTCTTAAATTTCATTTTTTTAAATGTCTTTTTGAATTGCGTCTTGCGTATCGGGCAATGAAGATATTGGCAGAAACAAACGATTAAATCGATTTCGTACAGTAATTACGATAGTAATTCATCTTACGCAGGTTTCGTCTGCTAGTTTCCTCTTGACCTGGGAATGTACAAAATTGATTTTTTACATTTTTTTTGACAATAACTCGGACTGTGTAGAGTCTTTTTTGTGCCTTCAACAAAGATGTGTTTCTCGATGTTATACAAATATATGCTGAACACGTCATTCTAAATGCTACAGTTCCTAGATGATCAGAATCGTATTTTGAGAGCTAGTCTAATATATAAACGGTATATCTCCAAGAGAAGTTAGAAGAAGAAATTTTTCGGAACAGTTTTTCTGTGGCGACATTTCCTACGCTCAAGACACCATTTCTCTAAAGTGCAAGACTGAAAAGTTATTCTAGTTTTAGAATCATTGTCAGTTATATTTGGGATCAATTTGAAAGCATCTTTTTTGTGACCTTCGTGTTTTTGAAAAGGTTCATCAGACGTGTTGAGAACCCATCAAGAATCCCAGGTAAAATATGATATATTTATTTTCTTTGTTTCCTCTAGTTAGCAGAAGTACGTTTGAGTTTTTTTTTGATAATTTGAAATCATTTTTCATAAACTCTATTGCAATTGAGGCACTTTCAACTAAGCTGTGAGCTTAATTTTGAATCTGTTTCATCCATCTATGGAACTATTTTTAGCTAAATTTGGAATCAATTTTTGCTTTGCCCTTTTATTTTATTAAGAGGCGTTCCCCATCAATTAGGCTGCATTTGAATCATTTTCCTTTTGGCTTCTTCCTGTCGTTAGAGTTACTTTATTGTTTAATACGAACTTCAACCCTCTAGTGCCCAGTGCCGCCTTTAGACGGTCTTAAGTTGAACCTTTAAAAAGCTTCAATCAATGCTTAAACAATGTTCATAAAGATTTATAGTGATTTTTTCGGAGTCCATCTAAAAACTAATTAGGGCACTAGAGGGTTAAGATCATTTTCATCATTATATTTTTCTGGATTCCAAAGCGTTCTCACGCATTTTAGTTAATTCGGAAAACCTAGTTTGCTTTATTCGTTTTTTCAGAGAAATTATTTAAATATTTCAAGACAAGTTATTAATTTCTTCTGTTTATTTTGTAGCTAAGAAGCATTTTTCAGCCCTGTTGGTCTAAGTTTTGATAATATTTTATTTTGGCTTTTTCTGTCTAATTAAACGGATTTTGACAGTGAGACTATGTACTTCCATCCTAAATGTGTTGTTGCTGCATATCTGTGCCAACAAGGGAGTAGGGTGCCTCCAAAAAGCGTCATTTTAGAACAAAAAAATATCTGTTACTTTTTTCTCTGAAAAGTTAGCAATTATCTATTAGTGTCAAAATATGCAAAAATAGTGTTTTTTTAGACCCATCCCGTATGAATTTAGAAAAATTGCCCTAGAAGAGTGAAAAAACAAGATAGAGCAATAATTTTTCGACAAAGTTTCATAAAATTAAATTATTTATAATTTTGTGGAAGACAATATTGCTCTTTGTCGTGAGATAAAAAAAGTTACTATTTTTATTTTAAGTACAATAGGACCACCCTAGTAACCAGTTAAACCAAAATATAGATTCCTCTTAGTAGAGAAACTTTCTAAAAGACAAATTTCTAGCATCTATGGTTTCCGGATTACAGATTTTTGCCGTGAAATTTAACGATTCCGACCATAGTGCGGTGGCTCGAAGTCGGCCATTTGTGGCTTCAACACACATGCACCTTTAAGTTCTACAGTTAGCTCAGGGTGCATTTTGATTATTTCGCTCCTGGATTTTCTAGCTTTCAGGAGCACTTCAGATAAATTAGAATTGGTGTGTTCTTTCTGACGTCCTTGGTTATTTTCAACAAAACTTGAAATAGTGCACTTATATTTTTCGAAAATTTTTCAGAGTAGTTCCGGCTTAATTTGAAGTTAAAATTTGAAATGCGTTTGATAATATGTATGGAAATTTTGGAAATGAAAATCGGCTTCTACTTCAAAATCAAATTTAAATTTCATTGCTCTGTTATTATTTTCATTTTTTGTCTCAACTGTCTTATCAAAGTAATTCCCATTTTTTGGACTCAAATTAGAACTTTCTTTTTGTTTATATAAGGTTCCAATGATTTTTTGATTTATTTTTTGATGACAGTTTTTATGCATAAATACTAAATAAACAACAGGACCAAACGGGTTTCAATTTTACTTTGTAAAAAAATGTCCGTGGTTATCCACGGAGGGAGGAGAGGGTCTTGAATGACGTTTTTTTTTGTCCGCGTGGAATGTGAAACTACACACTTATATAGGGATAGGACATATTTTTCATATGATATAAAATATGTATAGCAAAGTAATAATTTTTACTTGGAAAATATTACAGCTAACTGCTTACTCGTCCAACTGTATCACCTGATTTTCACTGTATAAAATAAAAATTTACATCATAATTCTTTGTTTAAAAATCATTTAACCCAATTATAATAATCAATTATTATTGAAAGTATTGGTGTTACATATATAGGTAAACTACAATCGATCATGCAATTTACGCTCGAGCATACCTAATTGTAAACAATGATAAAAACCAGAGTTCAGTTAGACTGACAAATCTGGCATTCGTCGTGACATGAAACAGTAATTTCGCGGTCATTAAACGAAAAACAACTGTTTTGCGACCATGCCTCGTTAAAGTTATGCCCTTTGGGTGGCGTGTTAGTGCTCTCGTTAGTAAACACGGCGACGCTAATAGAGCGTTTGGTTTTTATTTAGTACTGAACTAGAAGTCACGGTCATGGGGTTGATTGGTGGAATGTTATATTTTGGATATTTTAATCATTTACAAATTTGATTTCTTGATTGAATGCCATCAATGTAGCTCACCGGATGCCTGGTAACTTCCACGGGCATCTAGATAATCCGTACACTGCATCTGCGAGCCGGTTCAACATGTTGAACGCCGGTGATTTTTATAAAAACTTGTTTAAGAGGTCGATGGAAATCCCCTGTAGTAACCGATAAACGAATGTATATTGGCTTTTGCTTGCTGATTTGCGAACCGCGTTAATTTGAGCTCACAGTTAGTTACTTCATAACACATTTCTTTGTATGTAGATTGTTTAAAGAAAAACATATAAACTAAGCTTTCGTTTTGATTTTTTGTTTTCTTGTTGTTCGAAAGTTGAAAGTAGGGTATAATGTGAAAACCTACCTCGAAACGTTCTGGTAGAGCTTTCAAATGACACCGACTGAGACTGATTTAGGTATGCTTCCATTTACGATCGTCTGCTTTTAGTCATCGTCCATCATATGTTTGAAATCTATACCACCAATAGCTTCCCTACCATCGATTACTGTAAACTGGACCACCACTCCGTTTTTTTTTTCGTTGCTTAGAACTGTAGCAACACTAGTTTGAAGCCTTACACATTTTCGAAATGGTTTCCTTCCAACGATTGCAAAAGGAGTAACATGATATTCAGTTTGTGTAATAACATAATGTGCCACAAATTGACGGAGTTACATACACGGCGTCAATACCACAAAAAGGTAGATCTACGGTAGGTGGAAATGTTTTTTTTATCTACCAGGCAGCTTCCACAGATTTTTGACGCATGTTTTATGTCTAGCTTTTTAATTTCAAACAGATACTCTCAGCTGGTCACCAGATATATCCGTAAACGTCTGTGCAAGCATTTATTGCGGTTTTCAGATTTTCGTTTGTATAACATAGGACAGCTTTCAATGACCGCATAGGAATGTACAGAAATACTACAAGGTATACAGCCCCATAGGTTGTATGAAATGGTGACGTACGATTAAACAGTGTAATTAAAGGACTTTTTAGTTACAAAGTTAGAGTGTCGACTTTGACATGCGAGTAAATATTGACTTAATCATGCCACTTCTTCAGTGACTTGTGCAGGTTTACTCACAGTGTATCATAAATCCTGTCTTTTAGACCAAGATTGCTTCAATCTTCTTCTTTGAGAATATTTAGAATCAGTTCATAGAAATAACAGAAGAAAATCAATCCATTATGCACTCATGAGCTTTAAGAAGTTTTTCTGTCTACTACGTTATCCAAAATCTTCTGTCTTATCTTTCACAAAAGATCGTGTGTGTCAGCCTTGTTCTTCACACTTCACCGCCCCTCAACGCAGATTCATCTCCAGGGTCAAGCGATTGGAAATTTTTGCTACAATTTTTTTCGTCCGTTAGGATTTCGATTTCTGCATTTTCTTTGTTGATTTTTAAAACGACAGTTTTAACTCAAACTTTTCATTCTGTTCATTAAAAGTTTGAAACAAGATTCAGTCTGAGGTTTCTACAACATGCATTACATCATTAGGTCTTAATGCATATTCTTGTCATTGATTGGCATCAATGTATCATTTGTACCTAGTTTTCTATAGATTATTAACGAATTGGCGAGTTTATTAGAAACTTGATATTCTATACAGAGAATTTTGACGAGGTGGGTAAGCTGCATGACTATAAATCTGGAATATTTTTAGGGAAAACCCATAAATTCGTCTCGCAAAAAAAACTTTCTAAGCTCCCTCGCTCCTATCCATCCTAGCATGCACAGAGGGTAGACAAGATGATTGAGACAAGCAAAATTTTGTCAATTTTAAATGGCAAGAACATCACGAAAAATAAATCAATTTTGAAACTTGTTTCATTTTACCGTAAAACTATCCTAATATTACTTGAGAACTTGACATGACCAACGGACACTGGAAATGTTCCGGATTTTCAGAGTGTGTGTCAAAATGGACATTTACGCTTAGAACTTTTTCTGACATCTTGTTTCTTTTAAGTGTATATGTTGCTAATAAAATAGAATTCATTCCGAGTTCATTGGTACCCAAAGGCTAAAAATCTCAGTTTATATAGACCGCACCAGAAAGTATGGGCACACTTAGGAATAACTAAACAATGGGTACTTTGATTTTTGAGGTCAACTTCTATTATTCCAACATTTTCTCTAATATATTCTCTTACAATTATTGATTTATGCTGTTTCGCATCATTTACCGTATCCAAGATGGCGGACTTTTATTCTCATCGTCTTCATAAGGTTTTGTACGGACGTTCTTCCAACGGAAGTGGCCACTTTGATCCAGTCTGTTATAAGTATTCCCACTGTATCTGCACCTCTGAAATGTTCCCTGAGGTTTGCCTCACTAATGCCCAAGATGTCTCAATTCGGTGTATCTCTGGGCAATTTGGCGGATTCATGTGCTTTGGCACAAAAATGACCTTGTTGTCTTACAACCATCTGGGAGTGGCATTCGCATAGCGGCAGGATACCACATAAGGCCTAAACACTACTGAGCCTGTATGTGGACGAATCATTTAAAGCAATCTCTTTGCAAGCATTCTTTAATGTATGTTTCAGTGTTCATAGTATCAGTTGTATGAAAGGGCTGAGAAGATTTACCACACTCGCATATTCCTTGCCATACCATAGGTTTTTTCCCAAATTTTTCGGTGTAAATAGACGTCTTCTCTTTCTCAAGGGTTTTTCCTTCCCGTACCGTGTAGAACTGTGGTCCGGACAAATTTTTACAGTCCAATTTTACGTAGGTCTTATCATTCATTATAATACAGGTATCATTTTTGCAAAAGATGTCGTCGCACAACTTTCTGTCTCTCAATTCGACCAATGCTGCTTGTTTTGGACTTATTTTCGGTATACGTTCAATGTTCAATACAGATTTACTCCCCTTTTTCGCCACATCACGTACAGACGCTGAGCTCTTACGATCAAACATTTTCTCGATTTTCATGTTGACTACGTTTTCGACCACTTTCTGGTAAATCCTGGAAAGAGTTATCCTCAGCCTACTAGCGGACCACACAGTACGAGAGACTTTGACGCTTACTCTCTCATCTTGCGCCAACTTTCACTGCGACAGTACTCCATTTGTAAACGTTTTTTTGCGGCGTTTTGGCGAAAGTCCTCGCATTTTGAAACTAGACCGGAAAAAACACAGCTCGCACGGAGATGACTACACATGAAAAAATTTCCAGTTTTGGCTCAAACTGACCCCCGTAGCCTAATGTCACCCCGGCCAACGGTACCTGATATCGAGGTAAAATGTACGTTATATCGAATGACGGAATACCCTGAGCATGTTATAACGTGGGTATCTTATATCAAAGTTCCCCTGTATTATTTGTCAAGTTATAAAATAAATCTTCTGACAGTTTCGAAATGTGCGAATACATAAACGAAAATCAGAATACATTACTCAGAACCACACCGGACGCTCCATGATACCGTAGAAAAGCAATGTCTTCGGTTCAGATTGGTGAAGCACGCACCACTCTATGTTCTGTGCGTGCTTTACCTAGTGTGCTGTTGGCTATACCAGCATGTTTTCCTTTAAACATCACTTTTAATAGCATTCTTACAGCAGATCATTAAATTGTCTGTTAGAGGAGGATGTTACGATCTTTTCTGCAAAGCTTTACCTTCGAGACATCAAAATAGTCTAGGCTCATAGTAGCAAACATTAGTTGACCTGTTAGGACGGGAAGATTCTGCAAAAAAATCGCATACTAATATAGAAGATATAGGCGTGCTCGCACGTAATTGATTCACTGTTCGCGAAATTTCGACCTTGAAACTTTAAATCAGTTTTTGCTGCTGAGCAATGAAGCACAAACACGTAGTCCTACGTGAAAAAAACAACGCGATGTTGAATTGACACGCAACATGGATTTATGCCGAAGCGCTCAACGACGACAAATCTTTTAACGTTCACTTCATATGCAATGTATGTTATGTCGAAAGGGTTTCAAACAGACGCTGTATACACTGATTTGTCAGCAGCCTTCGATAAAATCAACCACGACATCGCTATTGCAAAACTTGACCGAATGGGTTTTGGATGCAATATTTTACGGTGGCTTCAGTCATATCTTGCGGACCGCCGCATCGCTGTTAAAATCGGAGACAACCGATCGAAAAAATTTCACGCTGCTTCCGGAATTCCGTTAATTTTCCTTTTATACTTTAATGATGTCAATTCCGTCCTTAACGGTCCCAGGTTATCTTTTGCTGACGACATGAAAATATATGCCGAAGTCAGATGCTCAGAAGATGCTCTCAATTTACAACATGAATTTGAAAATTTTGCTAAATGGTGTGATATAAATAGGATGACTTTGAACTCTGATAAATGTTCTGTGATTTCGCTGACCAGGAAAAAGCGGCCTATAATGTTCAACTATCACTTGAGTGCAGTACCAATTAACCGAGAAGGATGCGTGAAGGATTTGGGGGTCTGGATCGATGGTCAACTCACATTCAAGGAGCATATATGCTACACTGTTGCTAAAGCTTCTCGAAATTTAGGACTGATTATGAGAATGGCCAAGAATTTGAAAGACGTGTCCTGTTTAAAAAGCTTATATTGCTCATTAGTCCGCTCGACGCTTGAACACTGTTCGGCAGTGTGGAACCCTCATTACCTCAATGGTGTTAATAGAATCGAGGCAATTCAACGAAGATTTGTTCGTTTCGCTCTTCGTCATCTACCATGGAGTGATCCTCACCAGTTGCCAAGTTACGAAAATCGGGCGCAGCTCATCGGTCTCGACTCTTTGCAAGTAAGACGGGATCTTTCGCGCGCTATGGTAATTGCCGACACCCTCATGGCGCGAACTGACTGTGCTGTACTTCTGGGTAATATCGACATAAACGTGAATTCCCGAATTGTTCGAAACATCCCTTTTCTACGAGTTCCTTTTCGTCGCACAAACTATGGGGGAAACGGAGCTCTCATCGGACTACAACGTGTTTTCAACAGTGTCTCCACCGGGTTCGACTATCACCTTCCTCGCACTAGGATTAAAAGTAATTTTTTAATTATATTAAGACACAATCATTAGGACCAGATAGAGTCTGTTGATTTTTTGTGTAAATAAATAAATAAAAATTTTGTGTAAATAAATAAAATAAATTTTTTTTTAGTATAAGCTCTAGGGAAAAGCCTGTGCTCACCAGTGTTTATTGTATGACTGTTTATGTAGAATGCCAATGGAAATGGACTTTTCGAATTTTGTTTAGCGGCAGGTCTTGAAAACATCGTAAAAATTCTCATGCTAAATTCCAGCCCAAACGTGAATCAGCCTCTTTCCTAGAACCATTCCCACTGACAGACAGACATTTGATGGAAGCGTTCTGCATGGTTGCATAGTCTGAAATTGTATATTTTCCCGACATCGCCAGAATAAAGTTCTTATACTAGACACCCTGTTTCCCGTGGGAGAAATAACGAGTGCACCTTTTTTTTAAACTCTCTGGGTTACGCCACTGCACCGTTGTAGAGTAGTGAGAGGCAAAAATACGCACGGGGTAAAAGTACGCATTTGCCATTTTGAAACACACGAGCAAAATAAAGCGGCAACATTTTATGAATTTGCAGTATTATAACGTCAGTTAATCATACATGTAAACACATAAGATTTTGTTTAAAAGGTGCGAAGCTATGAGGAAAGTGGGTTTAAGCGGTTTTGATCTAATTTTCTTAGAAAACTACGGAAATTCGAAAACAACAGAGTCCAAAAAACTCTTGTATCGTTGTGGTTTGCAGGGAGAATTTGTTTTGCCGAAAATATTTCGATGTTTGTCATAAAAATTAAGCCAGTTGGAAAACTCACTGTGGGAAAAAAGTACGCATAAACCGCGGGGCAAAAGTACACACTAAGTGCCATTAACCGTAATGGAAAAATGTGTTTACAAAGATGTAAACAGAATTAACTCAAGAATAACTAGTGATATGCAAATATGCTCCGAAAGTGAGGAATATTATGGTTTTATGCTTTTTTGATAGAATCTCACAATCATTTTAATGATTTTGGTGATGTCCTTTCAAAATGGTCTTTCCGGAATAGATTGGGGCCTCTAGAAGCCATAGAAACAATGAGAATTTATTTTCGCAACCGGAATGATGTCCACAGATCGGAAAATGGTCCAGACGCCATTTTGAATTTCCAGATGGCGACTTCCAGTTTCTAGAAAACAACCTGCAATGGTCCATTACTCTCTAATATGTGTATTTCCGTAATCGAGATGATGTCCAGCGACTGGATGACGTCTCAGACGCCATTTTGGATTCCAAGATGTCTACTTTCGGTTTCTAGGAAACATCCCAAAATAGTCGAGTACCCCCCCCCCCCTCATATCTGTATTTCTGGAATTAAAATGACGCCCTGAGACCGGAAATCGACTTCAGACGCCATCTTTAAATTCTGGCGACTTCCGGTGCGTCTAGTGTCGTGTTCAGGTCTCTTGGCATCATTCAGCTTCAAAAAGTACTCATATGAGATGGTATTTAGTCAATTTTGGATGTTCTCCAGAAACCGGAAGTCACCATCTTGAATTAAAAAGTCATGTTTGGAGTTAATTTATAGCGTCTGCGCATCATCCCGATCCCTGAAATACACATATTAGTATTCGGCCATTTAAGATTGTGTTCTGGAAACCGGATGTCACCATCTTGGAATTCAAGATGGCACCTGGGATCGTTTTCAGGTCTCTTAGTATCATTCCGATTCCGAAATAACTCATATGGAGTTGTATTTGATCAATTTTAACTGTTTTCCCCAAACCGGATGTCACCATCTTCGATTTGAAAATAGCGTCTGAAGTTGATTTTTGATCTCAGAGCAATTTGATTTCGGAAATACTCGTGTTGGGTGGAATTCAACCATTTATGGTTGTTTTCCAGAAACCGGAAGTCGCTATTTTGGAATCTAATATGGCATCTGGAGTCGTTTTTGGGTCTCCGTGCATCATCCCGGTTCAGAAAATAAATTTTATTAGTTTGTTTCTATGGCCTCTAGAAGCTGGAATCTATTCCGGAAGGTCCATTTTGGGGACATATCACCAATACCCAATCACCATACCCAAAACACGGCCTGTGGAAGTATTTTTATGACCTTTGAACGAATAATTATAAGATTCAGTTGAAATATTCATAACGTTTCTAAGATTCGGAACATATCCTCAGGAAACCGGATTTCTGAAAATAAAAAAAAATTTCGGGGCACCGCTCTAACACAGCTAGAAAGAATCAGTGCAAAACTAGCAAAAAACAATAAACCTTATCAAAGATAGTGTAATAAATACACTTTTCATAACGAATTTTTGCCCCGTAAACTGCGTACTTTCGCCCCGCATGCTGGGTAAAAGTTCGCATTTGAGTATTTTTTCTAAAAAGTGAAATTCTCATGCTACAAACAAAATTCGGGAAACTCTGGTAATACATTTTGAAGACAAAAGGTTCATGCACCGCTTGGAAACAAAACCGAATTTTATATAGAAAATTCTTGAGATCAGGAAAAAAAATTACGAAATTAATCGTTTTTTAGTAAGAAGAGTATGTCCTTCTTGTAGTGAACAAAAAACTGGCAATCATACTACTAGATTTTTTCAAAGATCCATGCATCAATATAATAGTATACATCCGAAGTTCTGAATCTGAATCGCCTGATTATAGTTTGATGCATCACTTTTTTCACATTCGTAACATGTTCTTAATCTGCGTAAAAAGTAAACAAGTAGAATAAATATTACTGGATATCAATTAACATAATCTCCCGGGCGGTCTCGAGATACGACGCTGGCCTAACAAGCCAGTCATCGTGATTTCGAGTCTCGGCTCGGGAAAGACTGTTAGTAGGATCGTAGCGCTAGCCCCGCAATTGTCCTGTACACTAAACAGTTGGCTGCGGAGTCTGTGTATAAATAAACAGAGTTCCGAATCGGAATGCAGCACCAAGGCGGCGGCGGCGGTATCATATTCTATATTATATTTTACAGTGAGTCTCTGTACAAAAATATGCCTCTGCAACATTAACGACATAATAAGTTAGGATTTGTGCTGACGAATGTTTGTTGCTTTATAGATTTTGCTGTAGACCTCACGCTACCAATTAGTTTATTATTCTGAGAGATAAATGAAGTATTCCGGCAACACTGCCAATTCAATTCTATTTCTGTTTCTGCGTAAGTCATCAATCAATTGAACACACAGCAAGACATACGAGTTTTAGAATCAACTTACAGCAATAAGGTATTTAAAACTAATTCAGCAGTTTATGCTTTCGCCCTATGTTGCATTTCCTGTTGCCGGGGTGGTTCCATGTGGACGATACCATGTGTGAATGCAATGATGTATTATTTTCTTGTTATTTTCTGAACAACGTATATTTCAAGTCACTAACAATATTCAGTGTGTTTAGAAGTAGATGAGAACATCTCTGAACGAAAGGTAAATAAATAACGCATTAGGCGATATTCCCAATACCACAACAATTTTTTGTCCATGCATGTATGGTTGGGCTCGCGAAATGATGTTCCTTCAAATATTCCAACCGCTTGGCCTATAGATGCTAGAATTATTACCTGGGTAGTAGTTTGCTTTGAAAAAGTGTTTACGTAACCAAAAACGAAATCTAATCGTTTTGGCAAGTAAGCGAAAATCTGCTCTGTCATGTACGCGAACTTAAGTTTGATGCTCTCAGTGTTCTCGATCCAAAAGCAGCTGAAGATGTAGGTAAAGCATGTAAATCACAAACAAATACTTCCTTTGTTTTGGTTTTCGCATCTACAATCTTTTCTTATAGTTCTATCTTATCAATTATTATTCTTGAGGTGGTTGGTTGATACGCTTCTAGAGAAAAAGAGTAGGTACTTGCTGAAGCATCACAAAAAAACACATATTGGGTAAAATACCTTTCTGTGCTATATAAAGCGGCAGTTCAACTTTTTATCAGAAAATGTAGTAGAATATCGTGAGAACCTTATTACTCTTAGCAATAGATTAGTGCTCTAGATGCCCACTGAATGCCTTAAAACGCCGGTTAAACCGTTGGTTTGAACATATTTCAATTTTTTTGTGAGAAAAGATTGACCTTCGAGCAGGGTTAACCATTCAGATAATTATCGTAGCTTTCCCAAACAACGATATAAAAAAATAAATATTTGAGGATTTTTTGTATGGAATATTTGCTATTACAACTTAATTATTTCTCGCCTAACTTTTCAAAAGAACCTAAGTAACATTGAGAGACTCTCTTCATTTACTTTCTGTTTATTCAATAACTAAGTTATTTTCATATTTACCATGACACTCAGCATAATAAACTTTCGATTTGTGGCAAGAAATCGTTAAAAATGTTTATGATGACACTGTTATTAACGAAACAGAGCAAGAGAAAAGAGAATCTCTCATTGTTACTGAAATTCTTTAGAAAAGTAACGCGAGATTTGATGATATGTGATCATGAGTAAACCAACTGTTATCATGTTCCAACTGACTTATGAGATTTTATGGATTCAGGTGGAAGTGTGTTGAAGCCATAAATGGCTGACTTTAAACCACCACGTGGTCCACTTCGAATTTTTAACGGTATATCACTCGGTAATAGTTAATGCGTACCATGTGACAACATATCCTCATGTTTGTTATGGTGATGAAAACATAAGACATTGTTTTCAAAAGTAACGCATTAACTATTTCCGAGTCTTGTGCACACTACAACCTTAACTTCACCTGTGCGTTACTGTCCTAATAGGTTTCATGAGCAGTTTATTGTTTTTGAATATATATAATGAGGTAAATTAATTATGAGGTACAAGGTTTCTAAAATGTATGTTAAACTAGCAAATTTAAGAAACACTTTGGTTGTTTTAACAATCTTCAAGGCATCTGGAATATGACCAAGATTGGTTCTTTGATCACAGAAATTTCATATAATCAATAAAATTCATATAATCATATAATCAATAAAAATGATAAGTTCATTACAGAGTGCATACTGAAGATTTTATCCATGCAAATTGTGTGGGTTCATTAGGGGAGGAAAATTAGTTTTGACGCGGTTTTATCTATTTTTGAATATACGATCCATTGAAAATCATTCGAGAATCGCTCAGCTGTAAGAAATGCAGGATTAACAACTGAGGTACGAAATAATTTTAATGCAATAGGCAAGAAAAGTTCAACTCTAAAATAAGGCACTGTTGGACGGCGGAGAGAAGCTGACCGCGATTCTGCATTATTAGTACACTCTTAGTTTCTTCCATCGAACTCAGTAAACTTTTCATTAAAGAAAAGTGAAATCTTTGGTAAAATTAGCAAACTTTCCGTTGATAAGTGGTGATTATTAAATTATAAATTTTCGTCACAATCTATCAGTTGCTTTGTAATACATAGGATCGAAGATACCAGAATTATTTCGTGTAAATCGGTAGATCTGGCTAGCCTGCTTAGCATAGACCTTTCCAGCAGTCCTTTTGCAAAACGAAAACATTAATTAACCTTTAACAATAGTTACTATTGTCACTGTCGATAATGCGGATTGATTCATAAACTCTTATGAAGCACAGATAGAACTATCTAAATATTAGGACTTGATATAAACAAAAGTCAAATTTCAGCGCGTAAGCGAATAATGTATTTTTATTCGCTAACGCGCTGAAATTTGACTCAATTGATTCTACACTCGATGAGCCGCTAACTTTTTTCGAGAGGCTTATAATATGGCGAATTAACACCACAACAATCGACAGTTATCTTACCCGACAGCAATTTGACGAGTTTACAGAATAAACCAATCAAATAAATACTGAGCACTCAAATAGAAAGTATGTGTGATAGATATGATGTTTAATACCACAGTAAATTCTCCTTAGAAACACAGAGGTCTAAAATATTGAAGAAAAAAAATGTATCGACTGTTCACTCTGGATGCCACACAAAATTGGACTCGTCGCATTGTTCAATACGTGGAATGCCAATTTATCACTAGGGGCGGTGCTGTTCAACTCTAAATGATAATAACGCCTCATGAGTCACATAGGAAACTCTCACTTCGAAAGTATTGAGTATTGGGATAACCAATAATTTGATGCCCTATCATCGTAATTCATGAACTTATATTGTACCAACTATTTTTGCACTACTCTCATGTCAACAAGATTAGATTTGCTTTATTCCCTTCGTTGAGAAGCCATAAAATGAGCCTAAAGAAAATGACATAAATTTCTCTTTCAAGAATCACTCAAATCAAATTTAGGCAGGTTAGCGAGAGTAAAAAGTCTGTCGCCGTTTTAGTCCACCCTATTCGCCCGTATCACTTTCGCTCTCAATGCTAATTGTTTCAATATTTCTGCGGCCGGTGTTGTATGTATACAACTCTCCTGTCGCCGCTATGCTACCTGTGACGAAAGCCAGGCTTCAGCTGAGTAGAGCAGGCAGCGGCATTTAGGAGGCATTCAGCGGCGCACTGGTCGGCAGTTTCGTGCGGCCCATCAGTCAGGCAGTATCCTAACCGTTCGCTGCTTATTGATGACCAACGAGACTACGCGGACGAAACTTGTACGCGGGTGTTTCTATACGAATATCATTCGCAGAAAAAAAATCATCGTGGCACTTCGTTCGCATTCGATATAACACGGTGCTCTTATCGAAAATTAGTTTCAGTTGCATTTTGAACACCGCTCGAGAAGGTTGTCAACGTCCGGACGTACGCTTCCGGGTCTGACGCAGGACCTTTCTGTGTTGAAGTTAGACGGATCCGCTGGAACTGGAGTATATCTCACGAGGATAGGTGCAGCACGAGATCGCCCGCAGCTCTAGCTAGTCGCCCACAGGTGAACGGATCCAAAGACCTTCAGTGCGGTGATCTGAGTATTTCTCTAGTAAGTAGCGCAGTCGCGTAGACTGGTGTAACAAAAAATCAAATTAGCTAATCGTTTTCGATTAGGTTGGAGCTTTTAATAGCCTTGCTTTAGTTGGTGCGTGAGATAGTTAGGTGTTTCGGTGATCATTTTGGCAGTTTACACTTCAGGTGTTCTTCCGTCATGGCGTGCAATATATCGGTGAAAACATTACTGCAGCAATAGTATTTTTGGTGAAAAGTAACTCGTGGCGACTAAAGTGTGTTAGCAAGGTGTCTCGCAGGTTCCACATTAGCAAAACGAACAAAAAACACAAAAAAAAACAATAACAAACCGGCTGTAAGGTCGTTTCGTCGAATAAGGCGAACGTTTATTGGACGCAGTACGAGGTGAATTGTGTGGTTTCATTGAGTAAACTGCTCGTTCCAGGCGCATTGAATTGTTGGCGTTTTTGTGAGGACAACTGAACGAAAAGTAATGCCGTACAGTGTAGTTTTGAACCGATAAGTTTTTGTTGAGAATTTATTGAAGCACCAGGTGGAATGTGATTTTGAATTGCGATAGCGGATAGTTGCTATTCAATATTTTTTGCCCATTTTTAAGTGATGCTTCAAATTTTAACGTTGTTTCTTTCGTTGATAACGCATGCTCAAAAGCACGTTGATAATTATATGTGATGAGGTTCAAACGACTACAATCTCCCGATAAAGCTGTTGAATGAATTACATGCTGTTCAGGAATTACCTTTCATTGACTGATAATAATCCACGATCCATGTACGTACAGTTGGATGCTACTCGCAATAATAATGATTGATAGTTTTTTTTTCAATCATCCATCACAGTATCTATTTTGAATTGCCCAACGGTGCTGAATAGCTTTGCTTATCCAGCAGAACGTGAACAGATTCGCCAACAGAGTCTGAATGATTATGATTAGTCATCACAAACGCTGGAAAATACACAAAAAATGTGACGTACAATATCATTATATATACTATAACAAAGCATTTGTCACTACTGGTAAGAAGCCCTGAAACGATTACACGGTGCTACAGTGATTAAGAACTGTGACCTAGTGTAGACTGTGGGTCTTGTTGTAATTTTCGCTCATCCTAGATTTTTTTTGGCTTTGAACACGCTTAAAGTTTGAAGTTGAGGTCTAAATACCGTTTTTTAGATCTTAGCGCATGTTTTTTTTTTAAACTCAGTCGTTTCTCAATCAATTTTGAATGTTTTAGCTGTTTTGGAAAGGAGAAAGATAGAACTTTTACAATGTATACGGGTTTGTGATAACTTCACTAGAATATGTTGAGTATTTGAGCTTAATTTTTATTTTCTTTCTCGCAATTTTCCAGCCTAATTTGAAGTTTTTTTGTTTTGTAGAAATAAGTACTACAAATACACTAGCTCCTTGAAACTAAAGGGGTTTTCAATAAAAGCGCTACAAATGTAGACTGATAGGGACAGCAAAAAGTACTGTGCCTGTAGATTCAGATTTTGTCACTAGACGCTCAACTGTTGATCTGGCAGGACGATTATGACGACCATCAATTGGACACAGCACTTTCGGTAGTAAATTTTAATAATCTCAACTCGTTGTTGGATCGTGTATCTTTCCATTGTGAAATGGTAAACCCTACTGAAGAGAAATGCCAAGAGAGCGAAAAAAATGGCGTCGTTTGCTGTCTCTAGCGGTCTACTTTTGTAGCGCTCCTATTAAAAAACCCCGTTAAATTCAATTTCAAATAAAACAGAAGTTGTCTCATGTAAATCGGTTGATATTTGGCTGAGTTGTTTATTTTTTATTTTTGGACTGTTTATTTCACTGAGTCTCACAAATGAAGAAAGTGCAAAAACTGTGACCTAGTGCAGGTTGTAGTTGAATTTTTGAAGTAGAATACGTCTCTCAGGAAGTTCGGCTACATAGGGATGTGAAATGAAAATCTAAAACCGAAAAAAGTGAAAAACTTGTCCAATTTCAAATGCTAATAAATCGGTTAGTATCCGATGGATTTCCTTCGTTCTTGCAGCAATAGATTGGAAAATCTTCTAAGATTCTTCCCAAAATAAGATAATAGTAATTTTATTATTCACACTATTGTACTATTGAAAATAGTCAAGCCTTGTCAAAACGAAAAATTCGACCTCTGATCGGTCGTTATATGATTGCTTCCCAAGCACGGTCGACAGAATCATATACCTTGCAATTGATAACATGCTATTTGGCCTATATAAGAGCCTGTTTCAGCCGAAGCCGCTCATAATAGTTCTAGACAGCGACAACAGCAGTCGTCCTTACTTAGCAGCAGCACTAGCCCTGTGGTTGGTCACCACGTCTCAGGAGCAGCGCGGTTTTTCTCAGCGTGTGTCTCAAGAATGCCATTATTCCCCCCCGTGTTGGGGCAGCATGAAGATTGCCATCAGGAAATCCAATTTTGGAAATCAAAATGCCTTTTTCAAGGCAAATAAACAAGTCATTGAAAGTTAATAATTTTTGACAACGCAAGCAAGATTCTGTGTTGGATCCTAGCAATTTAAACTTGTCGCACCCGTCTAATTTACTGAACGCGAAAAAGCTTCCACAGTGCATATTGTCCGTGTATCTTAATTCCCCCACTGTTAGGGCAGCTCAAAGGTTGTGATCAGCAACCGATTTTGAACCGCAAAATACCTTTTTCAAGGCAAATAAACAAATAATTGAAAGTTAATAATTTTCTGGCATCAACACAAGCAGACATTCTGTGAGGGATGCAATCAAATTCTGTTGTAATTGTCTAATTTTTACTTTATTTAGTATCCCCACTGTAGGGGCAGCGCAAAGGCTGCGATCAGCATAACCGACTTTGAATAACAAACTGCCCTGTTAGAACGCGTTCACAAAGACAGTTAGGCCGTTTACATACTGGCGCGTTCTGCGTTGCGAAGACGTTTCGCCTTGCCGTGGGTTAATGTACAGCGCTGAGTAGAGCTGTACATTTTATTACTCTGACTGTTGAAACTTGTTTGCGCCGTAAAGAGTTTGTTCTTTGCCTGTTCAGTGAGGTCGTATTTATATGTGCAAACTGAAATTGAGTAGTACTTTAACTTCATTTGCAATATTGCCAATGAGCGGTCAACATTTATTTGCTAGGAAGAATGACTGACACGCAAGTAGCCGGGTTATCTTTCTTGTAAAAGTATTCTACTTCAATGTCGCGGTCGTGGCTTTGCACACAACCCTCCTGTGATTTTTCAATTACCCCTAAAATTTTAAGTTTTGACCAAAACTTAAAACTTTTTATTCGCAATTCGGTCGTTTTTCAACCGGTTTTTTATAATATGGACGTTTTGGAAAGGAGGAAGACTGGGTTTATGAACCCGAGCCGAGCGCGCTCTTTGAGCAAGCGCGCTGCACTACCTCATTTCCATCTATAAAAAGGGCGACACGCTGAAGTGCTGCAACTACCGTGGCATCTCGCTTATCAATGCTGCCTCCAAAATACTCTCGCAGATCTTGCTCTGTCGTTTGTCACCTTCAACTAGGAGGTCAGTAACAAGTGGGTTTTAAGAGAGCCCACTTCACCATGGACCAGATCCGACAGATCTTACACAAACATATCGCATCTTCATTGACTTCATGGCGGCCTATAATACAGTCGATCGAAAACATCGACGACAATCGATTCCTGGATAAACAGACGCGATTTATCACGGCCATCATAACTCGAGGAAAGCCCACGTGCGTGTTTCGGAGATACTCTCGAGGCTTCGAATTGCGCAGAGGGTTCTTCAGGGGTGATGAACCTTCCTGTTTGTTGTTTAAGATTGCCTTTTTGAGTGTGATCCGGAGGGCTGGTAACGACACTAATCTCACAAAGTTGGTTAAGCTTCTGGGCTTCGCGGATGACTTTGATATCATGAAACGTAACTTTGCAACGATTAACGAAACCTGCGCCCGACTGAATGCCGAAGCCAGACGAATTGTTATACGCGTAATTGTATCGAAAACGAAATACATGCGAGCGAAAGGCTCCAAAGAAAATAACGTCAGCCTCCCAACTCAAGTCTCTTTGAACGGCGATAAGCTTGAGGTGGTCGTGTACTTGGGGTCACTGGTGACCACCCACTATAAAACCAGCACAGAGATACAGAGACGCATCCATGCTGGAGATCGTGCCCGTTTTTCACGTCACGTCGATCAAAACCAAGTGCGACGAAGTACGAAGTTTACGCTGTACAAAACCCTGACGAGACCGGTAGTCCTCTACGGAATCGAGACATTAACGTTTCTCACGGAGGACTTAAACGCCCTAGAAGTTTTCCGAATGGAAGGTGCTGCGGACTATCTACAGTGGAGTACAAACAGACGACGGAGAATGGCGAAAGTATATAAACCATGGGCTGCACGCACTGCTTGAAGGGAACCCCATTCAACGCCTGGTGAAAGTCAACAGACTGTGGTGGGCCGGTCACGTCCTGAGAGTGCCGGGCGACAACCCTGTGAAATTGCTTCTTCAGCAACCCTACCGGTACCACCAGAAATAGAAAGGCGTAGTGTGCACAATGGCTCGACTAGATCGAAAAACTGGAAAACTGGCGAACCGAGCAACATGACGACAGCTTCTTGAACCGGCGCGAGCCACCATGGCTCTCGCCTGATTAGTTAGGTTTTCGGATAGTCCAAAAATCTTAGTGTAATAAAAGCTAAAAATCTGCTCTTTTTAAAAACTTTGAACTTTGTAAAATTTCTAGTATAAGCGAAAGCCTCAACAAGGCCTACAACCTACGCTAGGTAATTTCACAAGTTCTTGTATTTTTTGTGTTATTAGTGCGTTTTGTTCGTACGTTGGCAGTAACGTGAGACGAAGTCTGAATTTTCCAACATTTTTGATTGCATATAAGATGTTGTCTTCACAGTTCCAATTCCTGTGATAAACAGCTAATCGACACTCACATTCAGTCAGTTTAAGCAATTCACGACATATAAAAAAAAATTGACGAGATTGTAGATCGATTTTCAATCTTTTTGGATCAAATTAAAGGTGATTATTTCTTGTAATAAGAAAAAATACCAAACAATAAATGCGTGCTTTTGCGAGCATGATATATAAAATTGTTGAAATTTTTGTCATGATTTTAAATTAAATTTACTCAAATTTAGAAAATAACATTTTTTAAAATTCCTCCATTTATAGAGTCAAGTATGCCCTCTAAAATGAGACCAAGAGGTATATTTTATGTTTGCCCCAAAAAGAATGACAAACAAAAAAACGCATATATTTTGATAAAAAACATCAATAACTTTGAGAATGATTGAGATATTTACGATATCAGCACTGCAAATTGTTTCTCTTGAAAAGCTCTAAAAGTCGTTCAAAGGCCGTTTTAAGGTGAAAAGTGAAATAAAAAAGTTAGAGCGCAAAATGTGTTATTTTTTTAATATAAATCGGTTGTTTTCAAAGATAGAGAAAAACTTTTTTTACAAAGTTACATATAATTAATGGAGCTATAACATTGTAGAACAAGTTTTTCTTCTATCTAGAAAGATGGAAAAGTTGGATACTTGATTGCATAGAAAATTTTGGTCATCCTAATTCTTGATAATTTTTCAATAAGCGCTTTATCATATGTAACAACTTTGTAGAAGAAATTGTCGAAATCGAAACCTTGCTTTTCGAAGCCAAATGTCTAGATCTGGTATTCTCTCGAAAAAACATAGCAAACTACCAGTCCCAAGCCCCAGCTATTCTTTCAAAAAATATTTTGTTGAGTTAACACCAGATCCACATCATGCATTTCTAAGACATTTGGCATAAAGAAATCGATTTCTAAAATATCATGAACAACTACTTGCCTAACATTTTTTCCGAGAAGACGGATCTTTTGAGCCCTACCGTTAAACAAAATTCGAAAAGTGGATTTTCACTGGCACCTTAATGCTATTGTTCGTGAATTACTATCCGTCATCGCTCCCGCTTCTCGACATTGAGAGAGGTTATCAGTTTGTTTTCGAATTTTGATCATTTTTTTTTATTGTTATAATTCTTTTTATGAATCATTGACTTATGTTTTCAATCTTTTCTGCTATATGACAAAACATTCAAATTGAATAAATCTTCGCTTTTTTACTTTTCTTTGCGTTTTTTCTTATTTTCCGGGGTCCCTGGATTTCCTGGGAAATCAAATTTTCATTTCCTGAATCCCGGGAAGCTAAAACCGTCGGAAAATGGATGCTATACCCACCAACCAGCAGTCTCGTTATGACTTCAAGCGTACAGATTGCGAAAAACTGCTAGGAGCACTGCTAATTTTCGACTGGGGAAATAATCTAAATCCTACCTATAGCGATTTGGCCCCACGAACTAGAGTTCGACCCCGAAATTATCTTCCCTGGCAATCAAAAAAACTAAGCCGACATCCATAAATTGCGTAACGCAAAAAAAACAATTATTGGACCCCCACTCCCCATATGTAACCAAGATGGATGGCGTAAACCTGGAAAAACCTGGAAAGTCAGGGAATTCATTTTTCGATCAGAGAAATCGGGGAATACCAGGAAAACATTTTTAACCGAGACGCAATTTTGTTTTGAACGCCTCCTTAGCGCAAAAACTGATTTTTGTATCATAAAAGGCTATTTTGGGACCTCTACGGCTATTTTGGGACCAGAGTTTTTGTAATTCGTTTTTTTTCAACTTCTTCTTCAAAACAATCTTTTCATGGTGTATATTTTTATCGGAAAGACAAAATTATTACCTACAACTTTGCTGAAGACGTCACACCGATTTAATAAACCGTTGTGACTCTAAAACTATTTGTAATCATCAATAGCAGTGATTCAAAAAAAAAAAAAATACTAATAGCGCAAAATGATATCACTAGCAAATCACTCTGTGCAAATTTTCAACTAGATCAAAAATGGTGGATTGTGTATAACAAGAAAAATGTCAAGTTCCGATAGCGGAATGTAGCATCTAAGCTTTGGTTTTCTTATAGATGGCGTAACTTTTTGATAACAAGTTTCAGTGAAGTTACTGATAAAAGAAATGTATGCAGTTTCGCCTTAGAAACCGGTTATCTAGCTCCATCAATTTAGATTTAAATACAAACCTCAACTTAGAATTGGGTTTAAAAAAAAAACGGGTTTTATTTGGTGATAAACTTCCCCAAGTTCTAACCAATCTTACTTCGATAACATTTGGTAAAAATGAGATAGTTGCTGCAAACATGAACTAAAGCTGATCTACACTACCTGCACTAGATAGATCACTACTATAATTACCTGTTCGCTATTAACACAGAAACCCGGTGCCGTGCGAATGGGAGATGCTCTTGGTATGATTTCAATGTCACGTCGATCGACTTCGTAGCACACCAGTCAAGCCGGTCTACGAAGGTATGATGCGTTTACCATGTTTTATTTATCAATGAATCGACTGTCAGTGTAGACTATCGGGCAATTTACCTTCCGTGAATGATGAAATTCTATGCGAAGAAAAGTGAGAGTTTTTTTGTCGTGTCCATCTTCGTCGGGAGAAATTACGGCTGGTCTTCTATAATTAGTAGTTGCTTCGTGTGATTACACTACACACAGCTTTGTCAGGTGTTGTCCTGTATTTTATCACTCTTGAGTGACTGTTATTAGGAGTCGTAAAAATTCGTTTCCGCATCACTGGTTTTACCAGGTCAGCTACTATCTTTAGTTATGATTTTCGTGCCAAAACAGTTAGGAGGTAATCCCTTTCACGTGAAATATTCTTACCTGAGAATTACGGTGTGTTATCATACACTTTTTTCTTAACAATAGAATCGGAGGTATTCAGTTTTTTGCTGAGAAATAGTAATAAAATCATTTAATCTCTCAATTACCTTGTATCAGTTATTGAAAGCTCAATGATACAAACAATCACACAGCTGATAAAGATTTTTAGGCGCTACTACGCTGACTGTGGTTCGCGAATTATTCCACGCTTAGTTGATTAAACTTCAGCGTTTCGTAAGCCCATTCTTAAATCGAGCTGATTGAGCTAGGAGTTCAAGCTAACTGCGCACAATCAGCAATTTCCCTAACAAAAATTACCTCTACCGTAAGCAATAACGTTTGGGATTTTCATTCATCATTCTTACAAACACGTGTCACGTGTTTTCCACTACCGTAGTAACGTAACAGTCAACGCTTAACCTCGGTCAGTGGACGGGTCGTGTTTCATTATCATCGATTCACTTTCAGTTTCATCGATTAGCAGTGATTTGAAAACTATTTCGCTACGTGCTGTGAATTTCCTGTGGAGAATGAATATTTATACATTCATATTTATGTTTACGATGTCGCATGATAATTAGTTACTGGGGGGATGACGCTACCTCATAATATGATAGTTTTTTAAATTTCATAAAATTTTGGTACAAATACATAAAATGAAAATTCCAAATGTTTCGGTGGTATAATAATTTTCATGTCTTTCAGGACACTAATGTAATTCATAAATCTTCTGAAAAAAGTCGACCATAATTCCACTACACCAACCACCGGCCAGTTTTCGGTTCTTAGTGCAATTATGTTTAACACTAAGAGGAACAAGTTATTGATAGTTTTGATATTCACAGTATTATTATCTGGTAGGTATACAATAAAATACAACATTGAATAAAATTAAAGTCGTCTACTTTTTGTAGTGATCTGCAATGGACAAACAACAATCGGTGCCAGTGTAGTACTGGATCCACAGGATATCACTCTGCTGATAGATGAAACCAAGCAAATCTCAGTTCTATTCCGAGGTCCACTAACACAAAGCATTCAGTTTAACTTTTCCAACGAACATGATGATTTTGTGAAGATTTCGCCATCTCTCATATCGATTGATGCGCCCAAGGACGGTTTTATAGACAAAGGCGTTTTGGTAGAGCTAGAACCGTTGTCTCCCGGCCAGTTCGATCTGGTAGGCTACATTATACCCGCTGGATTAATAGACGATGCCAAGGCGTTCATTCGGGTAACAGTGGCCAATTCCGGAACGCTTATATACGTCTCAATCGTGATTGGATGGATGTACTTTGTAGCTTGGACGATCTCATTCTGGCCTCAGATGATTATAAATTTTCGTCGAAAAAGCGTAGTTGGGCTGTCCTTTGATTTTCTCGCATTAAATCTGCTGGGCCATACGTTGTATGCTACTTTCAACTGCGCGTTGTATTGGAACGACGACATTGAACAAGAATATTTTCACCGGAACCCGCACGGATTGAATCCGGTAATCGCAAACGATGTGGCCTTTTCGTTACATGCCTCGTTGGCTACATTTTTGACTGTTCTTCAATGCTTTTTTTACGAAGTAAGTTGTATATGAAAATAATAACATTAACGGCTATACTCACGAAAAAAAAAAATATTTCAGAGGGGAGAACAACGGGTATCCTATATCGCTCAGGGTATTTTGAGCTTATTTGCCATAGTAATAATAATATCCGGCATACTCATCGGCACTGGGCATTGGCACTGGTTGGATTTCCTATACACTCTTAGCTATATCAAATTAGCAATCACACTTATAAAATACATACCGCAGGCGGTATTAAACTTTAGGAGAAAAAGTACTGTAGGATGGAGTATCGAAAATATTCTGCTTGATTTCACTGGTGGCTCATTGAGTATGTTGCAAATGCTTCTAAACGCGTATAATTACGGTAAGGTTTCTTTCTATGTTCAAGTCTTCCCTCTAATAATGAGGATTATTCTATCATTTTCAGATGACTGGGCATCAATCTTCGGAGATCCAACTAAATTTGGACTAGGCTTGTTTTCTGTGCTATTTGATATAGTATTTATCGTGCAGCATTATGTATTGTACAGGTCAGTATATCTCAGCGGTTACATCTTCACCACGCTAATAGCCGAAACGCAATTGATAAACACAAAGAATCAAATTTTATCAAAACATACTAACCACCTGTTCTCATATTTACACAACACTGGTTGAAACTTTACAGACTTCCCAACAAATCTATCGATAATATCGAATCTAATTTCGAGTCCCTACTAAAAACTCCTACCGCTGTTACAACCACTGACACGGATTAACATCTGGTTAAGCATGGGGAGACAACTTACATTCACAAACATTGTCTGATACTCTGCTCAAAAATAAACAGTCAAAACAAAACACGCACACATCAAGGCACAGGTCATTTTTAAAAATTTTCTCTAATACACAACTTTGGCTGAGGGAAAAACACCCCAATCATGTTGCTCATTTCACTGATGGACTATAATTTTTGAATACCAAAAAACAGGAATCGTACAGAACTTAAGACACTGGAGGAGGAATCTAGCAACAGTGCAGCCGTTGGTAGTAAGTCGAGCTTACCGTAACCCATGTTTTGACGGCCTATTTAGCTTGAAGTTCCATACGTTTTAGTCTGGTTGTACCACGGTAAAATCATTCATCCAATATAGATTGGTACAAACTATAGTTGGGCCTTGATTATTAGTTGGTTCTTTTGCTCATATATGTACATTTTTGTTACACTGCCAGTTCTACGTAAAGGACCTGGAAATGTTAATTCCATTGAGAACTCCCGTTGGAAATTTTCAGGCGGTTACACATTACATAACAACCTAAACAGGATGCAAAATGCCGATGCACTTTTTTATTAATGAATGAATAAAGCTTATATACTCGCGTCGTTTCACTAGTATCGCTTTGTTTGGTCGAAATTGATGGAACGTCGATTGGAAAGTTTTGATCCGAAGAGTCCCTGTTAATGTAAATATATGACTGCAGCTGAACATCACGATTCTGTGCTTATTGGTGTAGAGAGATACAATGCTAGTTGATGAAGTAGTAGATTGACGGATGTACTTACTTTACTTTTACTTTTGAGGCGACAGACCGATTATCGATCCAGTGCCGAATCCAGAATACGTCGCCATGTCCCTCGGTTTTGGGCTGCTATCCTCCAATCGCCCCTAACACCTGTTTCACGTCCATCCTCGTCTACAGCATACATCCAACGAGTGCGGGGTCTACCCCGAAGTCGACGACCTCTATCGGGATTCTTGCTAAATATAGCCTTCGCTTGACGCTCATCCGGCATTCTCGCTACCTGCCCAGCCCACTGAAGCCTGCCGTGTTTTATCCGCTTGACTATATCCGCCGATTTGTATGCCTGGTATCATGGTTCATGCGTCTGCGTTTGCCGCCAAGGATTGAATGCAAAATCCTACGCTCAAAAACACCAAAAGCTCGCCGATCAGCCTCTTTCAGCGTCCATGATTCATGGCCGTAGAGAGCCACCGGAAGAATCAGTGTTTTATAGAGTGCAAGTTTAGTACGGATTTGCAGACTGCGGGACCTTAGCTGGTTACGTAGTCCGTAAAAGGCTCTGTTTGCGGCTGCTATCCGCCTTTTTATCTCACGGCTAACCTCGTTGTCACATGTCACTAATGGTTCCAGGTAAATAAATTCGTTGACTACTTCAAATGTTTCTCTATCTAGCACCACCGTAGCACCAACCTCCGACGGCCTACCACGCACTCTGCCAGCCACCATGTATTTCGTTTTGGCAGAGTTTATGACAAGCCCTTATCTCGCAGCTACCCTCCTGAGAATGAATGAAGGCCTCTTCCACAGCTCTACGGTTGATACCAATGATGTCGATATCGTCCGCAAAACCGAGAAGCATGTGCGACTTCGTAATGATGGTGCCGCTTCTCTGCACACCAGCCCTCCGTATAGCACCTTCCAATGCGATGTTGAACAATAAGTTCGACAGCCCGTCACTCTGCTTCAAACCATCTAACGTCACGAACGAGTCCGATATCTCACCGGCTATCCTGACGCTTGATGTAGAACCTTCAAGGGTGGCACGTATCAGCCTAATCAGCTTTGTTGGGAAGCCATGTTCGATCATTATCTGCCATAACTCATTTCTCTTGACTGAATCGTACGCTGCCCTGAAGTCTATGAACAGATGGTGCGTCTGCAAGTTGTATTCTCGAAATTTATCGAGGATTTGTCGCAAGGTAAACATTTAGTCCGTCGTGGAGCGTCCCCCTCGAAAACCGCATTGGTACTCGCCAACAAAGGTCTCCTGCAACGGCTTCAGTCTGTGGAACAGGATTCGGGAGAGAATTTTGTACACGGTATTGAGAAGAGTTATGCTCCGATAATTGCTACAGTCCAGGCGATGGCCTTTTTTGTAGATCGGGCATATGAGACCCTTCAACCAGTCTGAGGGCAATGCTTCATCAGACCACACTCTCAGCATCCGATGGATGGCACGATACAGCTGTTCGCTCCCGACTTTGAAGAGTTCGGCGGGAATGCCGCCCTTCCCGGCTGCCTTGCAGTTTCTCAGCTCTTTCACTGCTTTCTTCACCTCGTTAATGGATGGTGGATCCACAGCTTGACCATCATTCTCAATAGTCATTCTGCTCCTTTCGACTCCACTGTTTCCCTCACCGTTCAACAGCACACTGAAATGTTCCTTCCAACGCCTGGCCACCTCTGTTTTATCGGTTATCAGGTTCCCCTCCCTATCGTTGCACATGACAAGGGCTGACACGTTTCGATTCCTGATTCCGTTGACCTTCTTATAGAAGCTCCTCGCATCGTGCCTGGAGAAGCAACCTTCCGCCTCCGCAAGAATACGCTCCCAATGCTGTCGTTTCTTCCGGCGATGGAGTCTCTTTTCAGCGGCTCTTGCATCTCGATGTCTATCCACGCTCTGACGAGTCACAGCCGTGGCCAACATGTGACCCCTGGCGCGGTTCTTCTCCTCCGTCACTCGCTGGCACTCAGCGTCAAACCACTCATTGGGCGCAGCTGCCGCAGTTGTACCCAACACTTCTCGCGTTGTAGTGCTGATCGTACTGTGGATGTGCCTCCACTGTTCATCCAGGTTCCCTTCAACTCTTTCCTCAATCCGTTCATCAACCTTCTGCGAGTACTCTGCAGCCACTCCTTCAGTTGATAGCCGCTGTTCAACTGCTCCTCTTCGTTGCCTTGGATTTCAACACGTTGGACAGTCGGGCGCGGATTTTGGCTACTACGAGATAGTGATCCGAGTCAACGTTCGGTCCTCTGAACGACCTCACGTCTGTAACGTCTGAAAAGTGTCGTTCATCAATCAGAACGTGGTCAATTTGAGAGCAAAGCTCTCCATTCGGGTGCATCCAGGTGTGCTTACGTATGTTCCGGCGTGCAAAATAAATGCTACAGATAGCCATCCCCCTAGCTGCAGCGAAATTAACAAGCCTCAGGCCATTGTCGTTCGTAGTAGAGTGGAAGCTTTCCCTACCAGTTACGGGGCGGAAGAAGTCTTCCTGCCCGACCTGTGCATTTGCATCTCCGTTGACAATCTTTATATCGTGTCCTGGGCACTCATTGTGTCTTTTCCAGGAGCTCATAGAACTCCTCCTTTTCGTCATCGGGTTCCTCGTTGGTCGTTGCGTACACATTTATTAGGCTGTAGTTGAAGAATTTGCCCTTAATTCTCAACACGCATATACGGTCACTGATCGGCCTCCATCTAACGACACGCTTCATCTGTTTTCCAATTAGCACGAAACCGACTCCTCTTTCTGCTTTCACGCCGCTGCTATAGTAGATGTGGTACTTAAATGAAGTGTCCGCCAAAGGATCTACTGCTCGGAATTCGCGTTCTCCCGATTTCGGCCACCGCACCTCTTGGATAGCTGCGACCTCCAAATTCACCTTCCGCAGCTCTCTAGCCAGGATACTTGCGCGTGTCGGTTCGAGTAGAGTCCTTACATTCCAAGTACCGAGTTTCCAATAATCGTTGTTCTTTTTCGTTCGCCTAGGTCCATGCCGATAATTCCGTTCCGTATTTATATCTGGATTGTTCGTAGTATTTAATATTCAGTATGCTGCCTTACTAGGGCTGCGATACCTATTCTCGCGACGGGGCTGCCGTCTTTGATATAGCTGGCGAAACACCGCGTTTCAAGATTCAGCCACCCGCTCCGGATCAGACGCTGTTGTACGCCGCCCCTAACATGGGGAAACAGCCGCGTACGTTCCCCCTTCCTAGTCAGCATACGACCAAAGTTTCCATCGGGGTTGGTTACCCGATCTCCGCTAAGATTACTCGTATCCCGGTCGGCACCACGTGGAGGTTGGGATAGGAGTTGCTGGACAGAGGTGAATGACCACAATAGGATCTCAAGTGACACGTGTCCAACCATTCGCCGATTGACGGATGTACATTACCTTTATCGATGATCCACACATCATGGTTCGTTATCATCGGTCCTCGGGAACCGAACCCGGTTGCTCCTAATATTTGAATTTCTGCTGATTAATCGGTCTTCGTAATAAATGCGAATTGTTTTTGATCACATCAGCAAATTCAAATTGAGTACTTCGTAACTAAAACAGTTTGTTCAATCCAAGCTGCAAAATTCTGGATTTTCCATATTCTGTAGTGTGTAGACCTGAGCTCGGAGCATTTAGTCTACAAATATCAGGTATGGATACAGAGCAGACTGCGAACTTTCGGTGAGGGACATTTAAAACCACTTATTGAAGGCTTCTGTTTTGTGTGTTGAATCTTTTCTCGCGCTATCTTCTAGGTAAGTAATTGCGTCATTGAAGAAGACTTATATTACCTGACCGAACATTCCCAAGCCGTGGGGCAGCCTTTACGTAACGTTGGACTCGTCCCCACCGCATTCGTTACATGTGTACATTTCGCCAGCTCCGCAGTTTGTGTAGGACGTTTTCCACCTGACTAATCTACCTTACCCACTGAGCACTTCGCAACACCTTCCATCCGAAGACCACGAGGGCGTGTTAGTCCTCCACAAGCATGTGTCATGGGTGTAGAGGACTACCGGTCTAATCAGTGTCTTGTCGATGGTCAACTTAGTGCGGCAACGAATGCTACTCCATCAAAGCGTCCTCTGGAGAACACAGTAGACTCGATTTCCTGTTATAATGCGCCGTATAACTGTGTTAGTTTGTCCGGAATTCCGTACTCGTGCATGTTTTGCCAAGCTGATCTCGATCGATGCTGACATATGCTGATTTGAAATCGATGAATTGGTGATGTGTGCTGCGACTATCTGATCCGTGGTGGCGAGGGCGTCCATTAATCCCGCCCGACAACGCCTCATCAACTGCTTCGCCACGCATTTGGGAGAGTACCTTGTAGGAGAGGCTTAGCAAAGTGTTTGCCCACTCCAGTTTGTCGCCCATTTTATAACTCGGACTCACGATAATTTCTATCCACTTTTCCGGTGCTCGTTGTTTTTCCAAAATCTGGAGTGCACTGTTCTTAGCAGTGTTTCTCTACCGTATTCTAACAGCTCGGCACGGTCATTGGAGAAGACTTAAACATGATTGAAATGAAATAGATGGTCTTGTTATCCTTGAGATTACTCACCAACTACTCTTCAAAGAACGCTTTGAAACCGAACGATTCGTTGATGAAGTGAATTATCAGCGATGTGAGAAAACTTCTCATGTTTAACTGCGCTGTGCTTTTGTACTTTACACCGAAATAAGCCTGTGTGAGAAATTTTCAGTCTACGTGAACTTCGCAAGTTGTTTCTGGTTGAATCGGTTCAACTGCTTTGAAGCAAAGATTTATTGATAGATGCATCGCATGAGAAGGCTCAAGTTCGAACTTGCGATACGAACAAATCGTAACTGATTTTATGCAAACATACACCCAACACAAACGGGTAAGATTTTGTTACTTTCGAGCAACATTTTATTACTTTTTGTTTCTTATGACAGCGCACTAGACACAAAAAGTAATAACCAAAAAGTAACAAAATATATGACAGCCACACGCTTGTATGTATTTCTGCAGGAGAACATACAACCAACAACCGCAATGCATGTGTTAGCAAGACTTTACTCGCTGCATTTGTATTGATGCAACGATCTGGTTCACTTCTGTTCCCTTCACTCACACATGAGCAGAATCCCACCTGTCAAACCACAAATGTCTAATTGGCAACATCACTGTTTGTATCACCGTCTCACTCCATGTTGTCGGAGATTCGAATGTTGCTCTGGATGGGCACGAGTTTTGTATTTTCAAACAGTTCCAAATGAGTTTCGTGGAGCGATGAGTGTGTGTTTTCAACATTGTTGCATCAGCTAAAAAAAAGCAAATGTCTGTGTTTTGCTCAAACGCAGTTTGCAGATCGTGATGTGACTTCTTCTTTCTCTATTCCGTTTGCGTACAACGAACAAACTAATACACGCACACCGGATGAATTGCAGATAAAAGAAACCAGTAACATGTGCAACATATGCGACGGTATGTGTTTGTTTCTTGACTGGAGATGGAGAGGGGGCAATTTTCAAAAAGTAAAATTTTGCGTGTGGTTGTAACGATCATTATCGGATAGTCGTACTCCCGTAGCATGTGCAAAGTATATGACAGTATGTGTTGTTACTTGACTGGAGAAGATCTTTATTGCTTTTAAGTAACAGATTTGTCACCAAAATCAGCGTTTCGCGTTATTGCTTTTGAAGTAATAAAGAAAAATTGTGCGTGTAGAGATATCTTTGTACATGTTCACACGTATAACTGTAAAATCTCCAAATAGGGATAAACCGACCAAAATGCGCTTAAAGTAGGGACGAAGTTAGCCACAAAAAAAATCTCACAGCTTCAGTAAGTTCAAAGTCGAAATCGATCGATCACACAACATAGAAGTTTGCTTTCGATTTTTCGGAATTTAGGAGTAATTATCTGATACAACTAAATCCAAGAACTAAACTAAATCGACGCCAATACTCTAACTGTGGAGGTCTAAGTGATGTATTAAAGTGCCAGCTTCGCTCGCATGTGATATTTTACCCCTTGTCAATAAAATTTGAAAGTGTACTACCCTGAGATATTACATATTTTTACGTATTATACGTATTATTACGTATATTCACTGGAATGCTAGACGTTTCTTGTGGTTTATGTGGAAAACATAAAATTATGGCCGATTTAGTTACTGATAATTGGTTTTGGAATTTGATTCTTTTCTTCATACAGTAATTTATTTGTGATCCCAATTGTCTAATAGTGCATTATTTTCAGGGACCCCGAGTACATTGTACTACCTGGAGAGAACAACAGCGGCTCTGATCCAGGCACTAGTCATCTACCTATCTCATCTGATCCTGCCAATGAATATAGCGATAGTAATGCCACACCAAGTTAAATAAAATATGCAAGAATATGTTTGCTAGACATGTGAAATTGTATACAGTTAAGATTTATGTAATGTGATATGTATATTATTAGATCATATATCCTATGAATAGTGAATTATAGTCATGCAATTTTGAATAATTCGTTAAATCCGAATAGGAGGGAACACTGAAAGGTTAGTTTCAATATTTCTGAGTTTTTTTCCAAATGTGTTGCTTTCTTAGTAGGTGAAATACTATTTCCTTGCAGACGACCTTACTACCGTGCATAGCTAGTCCGTCCCTTTTGAGAAATTCCGCTCATCAGGTAGTTATTAACATAAGGCAGAGTGCAAAAAGTGATGACAATTTATTTATACTTAAATGCTGGAATAATCGATGATGATGGTGTTGAAAAGGATTGATTTCGGAATCTGTTGCGAGAAACGTGAGTTTCTCATTATCGGGTTGTCTCGATCATAAAACAAATGTTCTCAATAACTAACAAATCTGTACTAATAAATGAGTGGAACTAAAGTTTATTGTTATTAAGAACACCAGCAAGCTTGCGCTTGGATCTGTACATACGACGACTGGTTTGTTAGTTCAGAATTATATCTTGAGATCAGCTGAAACCCTGTCCTGTCGTTTGCAAATCGTAAACCAAAACCTTCAGTGGAGAACAACGGAAAAGAACAATAAAAACAAGCGATTGCTTCTATGTTCCATTATTATTCTATCGATAGTGTTTCAGACATCAATCGAAAAAACCACCGTACTTTTGACGGCTGTCACTCAATTTCACTGGAAGGGCTAAAACAAGTTTATTTTAAATGCAGAAAACGGCTGGAATAGCTATTGTTAGTGTAAAAGTATTTCCAGATTAAACTAACCGACAATGAAAATACTAATCTAAACTAATCTTGCGATAATTGCACGCAATCAATTTAATAAAAATGTCTCTGTGAAAGTTGAGACGATTAAACGCGTACAACCTGGTCTCCACATGTTCTAGTCTGAACAATTCATCATTGACACGCATGAACAACTGCAAACTTTCTGCAACACAAACTACAAAAGCGCTCCATCTTTGTAACTGCTAAGACGCTTTCATGCAATGAAAATTTGTCTGATACAAAGACAGTTGGGAAATTACGTTGCCCCAAAATTTATTAACCTGAAAATGAAATGAGAAAAAAATTTCCAGCAGTAGAAAAAATTCCGGAAGTTCATAAATTGTGCATATACAAATTATACATATTGGTTATGATCATGTTGGTACAGTTTACCAACAAAAACGGCGCGTTTGAATTATCAGCTTTTTCAATGTTTTTTCAACGTTATTTTCTGAAACTAGTATTTGCTGCGGACTGCCGTGGAGCTTGCAAATGCAACGGATTTCACATATGCAGTAAGGTAAGTACGAGTTACTATTTCGAATTCATGATGTATTGACATTTAAACACATACCTAAAGAAAAAAATCTTTGGAAACTCTACTCTCGAAGCACCGACACTGTATAAATTGATATCTCATTGGGAATTAAGGCCTCGCAAACTATTGCACAGTGGGGAATCGCTGGCCATCGACCCAAAAATGAAAATGCGAATTTTATTTCAATTGTATTTTTCCTATAGTTGTATACTATTGAAGTGTCAGAATCCAAATTTTTAGAGCTTACGACAAAATTTGAATTTTCTATGATTTTTCAAAGTGTACTGAGTCAGCGTTTTTTAGCGTTTTTCTTGAAAAAAATGCAATGTTGCGAAATTTGCTGGAGCCTCAAGGGTAACTTGAATCTTGATGACGTCTAAGGAAAAGTTGTCTGTTAAATAGTGGAGAATAAATCCTCATCATTGGATAATGTATAATCTCATTGAAATACTCAAAAAAATTAGGCGGAATAAAAAAATTACGTATTTTTTGCATAAAACAGCGTTTTAAGTTTAGACGGCAGGGTTTGGCACTATTGGCACTAGTTTTAAACGATAGCTTGGAAAAAATGCTTTCAAAAGCATTTAGTCCGATCCTGCGCAGAGTTGCGCAGAGTACCCTTCTTTCGAAGAGAAACAACAAGTGTTCGGCACATATCGGATTTAAAAAATGTAAATTTGAATTGCACACTGCAAACAGTCAACAGAATAACGAATGGCTCATATTAGTCTGATAATAACAGCGTTTTCAAACACGTTTCAGTATGATTAATCACACTGTTTTCATATTAACAAGTTTAACCCATCAATATTCCGATATTTAACGCAGTATTCAAAACTAATCATTGTTTATGTTTCGTATCACCAGCACTGAGTACCAAAATCATAATTTAAGTTTGCATCATACCAGTCACATGTAAAAACAATCGTGTAAACACAAACCATGACATAATAAATCCCCTGCCAATTTCTACAGAACAAATAGTGAATTATTATTTTGACGTTAGAAACTGCATTTTGAAAATTCTCCTTGAAAATATTAAAACTGTATTAAAAATGAACACAAAAATGAAGATGAAGGTGGAAGTGAATAAAAAGAAGAATGCAATAAAAAAACGGAATCTAATATAGTCACTTTGAAAAAAACAAATCAAAAGTAATTTTCATCACGAAGCATATTTTTCAATTGATATTTTTTTTATTTCCTCATAACTAAATAATATTTTTATGTTTTTTTATGGCATATGAAAGTCTTTCAAGTATCATGCCTTTTGTTCTCCAAAAAATTGAAACCGACGTAAAATTTTCCTCATATAATATATATAAAAACATGAAAATTCCCCTGGCGTCAAAAATACACATTTTCATGCAAAAATAACATCAAATTCGGACTCAGCGTGCCAAAATTATATGAAACCATGTATTTTCCACGATTTGAAGACATTTTTTGCTTGGCCAGCATTTGTATGGAGTCGCCCCACTGTGTATTGGTGTGTGTTTCAATATAAACCGTAGTTTTAGGCGACAACTAATGGCCTAAAGTGAAGATAGTTCGTTTTTGAAGTAAAATACTTCTCTCAGGAAGTTCGGCTACATAGGGGTGTGAAATAAAAATATGAAACCGAAAAAAGTGAAAAATTTGTTCAATTTCAAATGCTAATAAATCGGTTGGTATTCGATGGATTTCCTTCGTTCTTGCAGCAATATATTGGGAAATCTTCTAAGATTCTTCACAAATGAAGATAATTGTTATTTTATTATTCAAACTATTGTACTATTGAAAATAGTCAAGACTTGTCAAAACGGAAAATTCGACCTCTGGTCGTTATATGATTGCTTCCCAAGCACGGTCGACAGAATCATATACATTGCAATTCGAAATATGCTATTTGGCATATACAAGAGCCTGTTTCAGCCGAAGTCGCTCATAATAGTTCTAGACAGCGACAACAGCAGTCATCCCTTAGGCGGTATCCATAAATTACGTAACGCTCATAGGGGGAGGGGGGTATCCTTGAGCGTTACGATTTATTACACAGGGCTGGGGGAGGTAAGTTCAGTGTTACGTAACGAAAAATCCCTGGAGAAACTCCAAAAACGAGCATTTTTATCAAGGAAATCCTTCTGCAGTGTTACGTAATTTTTATGGGGGTAGATGTTGGCGTTACGTTTCGTTACATATGAGTGGGTGGGGGTCCAAAAATCGGGTCTTTGCGTTACGTAATTTATGACTGTCGCCTTAGCAGTAGCAGTGCAGTGGATACCAGCGATAGCGGATAGCGGCCACAGCTGTGGCATAGCAATGGATGGTGCACTAGTTGCAGCGGATCTCAGCATCGATAGCAGCTGGGCCAGCTGATGCAGGGGCAGCGGATACCAATGGCAGCGTATAGCGGCCACAACTGGGGCATGGCTACGGATAGCGTAGCAGTTGCAGCGGGTATATCTAACCATGAAGCATTTATGCAATAATTGAATGAAAATTGCAATTGCAGCAATCGACCTATTTAAAGGCTACTAAATGTATTTGGAATAGCATAATGAATGGTTATAATTAAACTGCAACTGAGGTTTGATGCTGCTGTAAATGCACAGCAGTGTGATGTTTATTACAATTTGTTGATACTGTGCTTAACAAGCGGTATATACAAAACAAATCCTATTTCGAACAGAACAGTTCAGCACGTTCTCCTCACGATGCTGAGCCTGTTTTAGAAAATTCACAACACTTCATTAACAAGGATGTAACGTCTTGAACAAGAATTTCGACTTTCATACTCATGTCTACCATCGGCAATATCAAACACGCAACAATCTGCTTCCACGCGACACGGGGACGGGAACATTTTTTTCTTCCAAGCCGCACAACACGACACAATACATGTTATTTTGTTGCCTTAATGAGAGCTCTATCGGTCCGGCTCGACAGAATGTCCACAAGAAATCGTTTTTGTACATCCGTGTTATGAAACTGAGCAAATCTGTAAGAACTGAAATAAAAGGCGGGGCCAGAATGAATGAGATGTATTTTTCGTACATTAGTATTACGACATACGAAATAAAATTTTCGAACGTTGTAGAATGGTATAACTGGAAATAATTAAGTCACATCTATTTTGCCAGTTATATCATTCCACAACGTTCGAAAAATTTACGTTCGTTTATTTACTAGAAAAAATGACTGACACGCAAGCAGCCGGGTTATCTTTCTTGTAAAAGTATTCTACTTCAACCTTGTGGTCGTGGCTTTGCACACAAACCTCCTGTGATTTTCTTCTCCTGGTGATCCGATATCTCATTCATAGTTGAAAGCTATATGTTACCGAACATACTTGAAACGGTTCTCGTCAGTGTACAACATTAGATGGCAGAAATGTACCCAATTAATTAAAAAACAAAGGTTTGTTGAACTAGATCTCCTAGCGGAACTTCATAGCATTTTATATATCATTTCAATGTCAAAATATCTTTGTTCATTTATTACATATGGTACAAAAGAGTTTACATTTTAGAATAACATTTTCAGAGAATTTTACACAGAAATACGACCATTTTACATTTGAAGGGATTTACGTACTGGCAAAAGATCTGCTGGGCGACAACTCGCTGGAGGAGGATAAAAAAAATACATCACATGTTCCCAAGCAATGGCAGAATGAAATGATCAACACGACAATAAAAGGAAAGGAATTATTGATCTGAGGCCAATGAAGTCTTCTATTTAAAGAAAGCCAGCAGAAACTAGCTGTAATTATCATCCGATTATCACAACAGCTCGAGAATTACCGTGAAAGGAGAGATTTTTAGTGAGTACTTTGAAGTGATTGTTACTCTACTCGAGTACGAGTTATTGATAAGTAAAACGAAGCACATTTAAACACAATAACGAATAATCACAATATTTCAATGCGAAACAATTGCAAGACACAGGTTTCATAAAAAAGCAAGCAGAAAGAATCACGGCGATATTTTTTTTAAATAGAATTACAAATTTGAAACAAAAGTTGGTCAAATGAGTGTTGAAAGAAAAATATATTTGCATAAAAAAAGAGTGAAGATCAACAAAATTATTAACAAAAAACCGGTTTCAGAGGAAGCAATATTTTAGTAAAGCAGAATTGTCGTCTGGGAGGACAGTATTGGTGAAGAATGTATTGTTTTCTGAAATCAGAAAACTGCTTTTGATAAATTCAGTAAACGTTGAAAAGGTTTCCAGAAGACATCGCCAATATTCAGACGAGCTCGGTTACCAGATCGTAAGTAGAAATATGCACTTTATTTACAATTACTTTCAATCATCGATAACTGGTTTAATTTCGAAAAGTCGTTTTTGGTCAGAGGCATTCACTGACAAAAATCAAATTCATTCAGTCTTTCAAATATAAGAAAGACTAAAGTGCATGTGAAAATTTTTTAGAATATCCGATTTTTTCATATCACTATTCTTCGCTAAAAAATTCATGATTTTTTCACAATGTTTTTGCTGGCTTACCGCAGCTCATAGTACAATATAGTTCCATGAAGAATATTCGGTAGGATTGCAGTACACATTCTGGCGGAACAAATATATATCAACATCTCAGTAACATTTCAAAATGGTAGTTTCGGTCAAAAAATTAGAGAAAGTGGCTGATTTTAAACAAGCAGGATCTACTAACCATAAGTCCACTGTTAATTCTTTGCCCGCCAATTGTCTGATTTCTGTTCTTCAATTATTACTCTAATTGCAATTTGTGTTCCGACGCAGATTCAGACATCATACCAGCAATGTCTTCGGAACAAGTTATGCATGCACTCCGTTTGGCCTGATGTAAATGTTTAAATGATGTTCTAAAGATCTTATCTTTTGCAGGAAGATGTTTATTAATATGGAATGTTACCATGTAAGAAACTAAAACTAGACAACATTAATCCACAAACGCTAATGGCTTAAACTACTCACGAGGCTCTTTTTACGAAATATATTTACGGTTACACACCAGTTTCAGGTTTATCTGCTTTTGTAAACGAACGCTTGAACTGACGATTTATTACAAATGAAAATCTGAGAAGTGGACATGCAAAAAAAAATCATTTCTCTGCACCCTAATTCTGTTGTCAGGTTTAAGCCTTTTTTAGAAGTAACGGTTCCCCAAAGCAGCAAAGCTTAGATTCTGTATTATTTTCGGATTCCATCATTATAAAGATTTGTTTATTGTGAATTTACTATATTATGTATTCCTTTTAGTTGTTACATCTTTCATACTAACGATAAAAAATACACTGACTGCAGTACTTACACGTATCTGTGTATACAGTGAGCAGTCTGGGCAGTAGTGCAGCTTGTTAAAACTGTTATGTTTTATATAACCGATGTGCGCAGCAAAAACGGTAAGATATTGTTATTGAAGAAGTGCGAGACGAACTATTCCAGAAAAGTAACAGTCTACTAAATAAAGTAAAAAAAAATAAAAAGCATTTCGTCAAATTGCTTTAATTCTACCTTGTATTATATGAAAAATGTTCCAGGGATATCCATGAGCTTTTGTTGACACTTGCGTGTAGATGTCAGGAAATGAGCACCCTCAAAAGTAATATCAATTCTCTTCAGCTTGCTCTTGATCAGCATCGAGTAGAAAAAATTGCCAAAGCAATGTCCAACGATGACCAGTGGTAGTGGAAACTATTAGCAGTGTAACCTATAATATATAAATGGTCAGAGGCATCAGTCATGAAAGAGCTGCGTATTAGAGTTAAAATGAGCTGACGAACCTTGGCGAGTGCTCGCACCCTTAACGAACATGTGCAGGAGTTGAAGAGTACTAAAATACCTTCAATGGCTAAGGGTAACCTGGAGTATATGCTTATTTTCGACGAAATGGGTATCGCCAAAGGTAGTTTTTTGGATGAACAACAAATGTTTCTTTGGAGATGTCACGCTTCCAAACCATTCCACAATGGTCCAGAAACCAAATTTAGGGGGAAATTTGGGTCTAGAGCTCTATAGCAACATTTTAGAGAAACACTTTCTTCTACAAAGTTGTTACATATGATAAGGCGCTCATTGAAAAATTATCAAAAATTAGGGTGACCAACATTTTCGATGCAATCAAGTATCTAACTTTTTTATCTTTGTAGATAGAAGAAAAATTTGTTCTACAATGTTATAGCTCCATTAATTTTAAGTAACTTTGTAAAATGAAGTTTTTCTCTATCTTTGAAAACATACGATTTATATTGAAAAGACATATTTTACGCTCTAACTTTTTTATTTCAAGTTTCATCTCAAAACTGTCTTTGAACGACTTTTAGAGCTTTTTAAGAGAAACAATTTACAATGCTGACATCGTAAATATCTCAATTTTACTCAAAGTTATTAATATTTTTCATCAGAAAATATGCGTTTTTCATTTGTATGTCATTCATTTTGGGGCAAACATAAAAAATATCTCTTGGTTTCATTTTGAAGGGCATACTTGACTCCATAAATGGAATGGAACCTTTAGAGATATGTTATTTTTTAAATTTGAGTAAATTCAATTTAAAAACAAGCCGAAAATTTCAATGATTTTATACATTATGCATATAAAAGCACCCAGATTTATTTTCTGGTATTTTTTCTTATAACTAGACGTAATTACCTTCAATTTGACCCAAAAAGATCGAAAATCGATCAACTGGTTCAAAAGTTATGAATTTTTTTAAAATAATCTCATATCTCTAAAAGTTTCTCCTTTTATAGAGTCAAGTATGCCCTTCAAAATGAAACCAAGAGATATTTTTTATGTTTGCCCCAAAATGAATGACATACAAATGAAAAACGCATATTTTTTGATGAAAAATATTGATAACTTTGAGTAAAATTGAGATATTTACGATGTCAGCATTGCAAATTGTTTCTCTTAAAAAGTTCTAAAAGTCGTTCAAAGACAGTTTCGAGATGAAACTTGAAATAAAAAAGTTAGAGCGTGAAATATGTTTTTTCGATTTAAATCGGTTGTTTTCAAAGATAGAGAAAAACTTTAATTCACAAAGTTACTTAAAAATAATGGAGCTATAACATTGTAGAACAAATTTTTCTTCTATCTATAAAGATAAAAAAGTTAGATACTTGATTGCATCGAAAATGTTGGTCACCCTAATTTTTGATAATTTTTTAATGAGCGCTTTATCATATGTAACAACTTTGTAGAAGAAAGTTTTTCTCTAAAATGTTGCTATAGAGCTCTAGACCCAAATTTCCCCCTAAATTCGGTTTCTGGACCATTGTGCATTCTGGTAAAGCAAATCATGTATTGGTATTCATGCTAGTAGGGGTGCAGTGGTATTGGAAGCAAGTTGTTGTGTATCACTGCACGGCGCAACGATCAGTAATGGATGTTTGAGTGATATCATCTTTTAAATTGTTGGACTTTCACAGTTAATGGCACATGAAAAACTCATTGATTGTGGTAGCAACAATAAACGTTTCTGGAATGACGTCGGTGTTAAGCACATCGCAAACAAAGTTGAGCATCCATGCGATGCGAACAGAAGATTTGAAATCATGCCAGATATGTTGTATGCATTCAATTGTACAGTGCAAAGTTGGTTGAAAAACAAGACAATCAAATTGACTGAAGATATCACACAACAAAACCAATGCTCATCAACGGATGACATTCACATACCCGTTACCCGGTTGTTCTTAAACAATTTACCAACCTGCTGTTAGAACCTAATAAAAACTGATGTCTTGAAAGAAAACATGCTGGCGACAGTACCGCACAATGTAGGTGGAGCTGGGCGCAGCTGGTCTATCATTGCTGCGGTACACGATTTTATTCGTGTGCAATCAAGGAAAAAACTGCTATGCTGCTGATGATAGTGAGAAACAGTTTATGTCATGAATATGGGTACTTTTAAAATCACTGCAAACAATACAAACAACCAACCACTGCAAATTACTCAATGATAATTAAACATTTTTGCAACGGATATAAGTTAGAAGTTATTTTTATTTCATTCGATTCTCGATGTTCACTAAATAATAGTGATCGGCATTATATTGAATGAGAAATTTCTTTAAAAATACAAATGTATAGAAAAGTAAGAGTCGGCGAATAGTTGTGAATTATTTGTCTATTTACTAAAATTCTGTTTTTTTCTCAGAATTTTTTATTACATTTAAACATTGTAAGACGATTATTCTTCATTTCTAAATTGAAAAATAATATACGTATTATGCTAATATTGCTAAAATATTGCTGTCAAATGAAACAAACTTGTCCAGCAAAAAAAAAATGAATCGTTTAAAACTTTAACTTCGTGGTAATTGTTGATTTCTATGATTTTTTGCAGGAACTTGTTGATAATTTTGTTTGACATATCTTATAATGTTTTCTCGTTGGTGAACCTTTGTAACGGCTTCGTAATTATTTTCAGAGTAATAAATTTGATTTAATTAGAGTTAAATAAGACAAAACGTTTCGTTGGATTTGAGAGATTTAGTTGGATTTGGTGTTTGAGTAAATATAATTATTTTTAATTAGACGCATTAGCAAAAATTCTTGGTACTTATTTACGCTTGTGCCGTGTCAAATAAATGTTTTAACAGTAAAAATAAAAGCCTAAGAATTCTTTCGAGTGTTGTTAAATAAAGTGACAGCTGAGTCACGAACGAGTTGAACAGTTTGTGACTATGGTGGGTGTAAAGATTTATTCTGCCATAGCCATAGTATATAACACACACCAAACGTACAAATACCATACACAACAATCTATGAACACTTCACAAAGAAACACATACACCTGTCATAAACCATAGCATACAAACTAATAGAAATAATAATTAAATTGTTGCCTATAAAAGTATTCTGTCATAAATAAATTTACCTCGGATGAATGCATTTTTGGACACACGCTATATACACACACACATCTACCCACAAGCACACGCTCCTCAGACACACCCACGCTACTTACACACACATGCACAGACACATACACACACATGCACAGACACATACAAACACTGCTCTCACACACACACACACTACTCACACACACACTACTCACACACACACACTACTCACACACACATACACACGCTAACGCTACTCTCACACACACATACACACGCTAACGCTACTCACACACATACACACGCTAACGCTACTCACACACACACACATACACACGCTAACGTTACTCACACACACATACACACGCTAACGCTACTCACACACACATACACACGCTAACGTTACTCACACACACATACACACGCTAACGCTACTCACACACATACACACGCTGACGCTACTCACACACGCACACGCTACTCAGACACACACGCTTCATATACGACACATTATACCTACACAAAATACTATCGGCAGCATCCGGCTTCCAAGTCTTCCAATGGTCCCTTCCAACGGCTTCCAATGATCCCCAGTGCCGATCACGTCCAGTTTCTGGCTGTATTCCAACAACGATATCTTAATTAGATTACCACTGGTGGGGTCCAACTCAGATCGAAGAGAAGCCGAACTGTTCGCTTTGACGGTCGACCGGGAATTGAGCTTCTCTCAACACGGAATTTCCTTTTATAGCGTCACTCAGTGTGGGGAACTTGGGTGATTGGGGGAAGATTCAATCACGTGGAAGCATCTTTGCTTTCTTTCATCGTCGCTTATGCTGGGTAATGAATGCGATGCCAATTGGCTGGCATTGTTAGCCAATGACTGAATGCGTGAAATCCTTTCGTCTATGTTTTTGAAGTCTGGGTTAGGGAAATATACCATTCGTATGAAAAATGTATGTGGATATTCGACCTTCAAACTTTTCCGCAATTTTCACGGAGTAATGATAAAATGGTAACTGAAATTATCATGTTATACAAATCTTGTATATTTTAGCTTTCCAACGGTATATTAACTATTGAAATCGGAACAGTTGTTTGAGCGCTATTAGCATCTAAAATCCTCCATTCCGCCAACCAAAAACGTTACATGTTCAATCCAGTTTTCACAGAATGTACCTTAGTATAGTGAAGAAAGACGTAGTCCCACGTCAAAAATCAATTTGTTATGGTTCTATCACGCTGCCTGATTCTCTATCACCTGAAGCAAATGCACTATATTATGTTGCAGCAGTTATTCTACGTAGCCTGCCGAATAAGGGAGTATATAAGGCGAGTGTAATGCATCTTATAATGAAAATATTCCTTTACTTGTATCCCTCATTTTGTGTTTATACCGGTGAAGGATTAATCTACGAAAACCCAGATACATGCAAATTTGTCATGGTACTGGAACACATATTTTCCAGAAACATGCAGAAACTTCAGCCTGATGCTAAGAACGGTAAAGACATGCTTCTTGGCGAACTGAATTTAGCCAAAGCGAATCATTTTGGGAATAACCCTGATCTTCACTTTCGTTTTCGATCTAAAACAGTTAGAGATCATGACAGCGATTCAATGTTGTAACACGAAAGTAGGTAATAATAATTCAAAATGGAATGGTTGTTTAGTTTTACCACTGTTATTTTTTATTATTCACCGTTATTTCGTTATTTTTTTATGAACATACCGAGATTTTAATTAAATTTGAAAATGCAAACCAACACTAGATCAATAAGTAGCAAATAAATATCCTTCTGACGTAGCACTACGTCTTTCTTGATTATAGTGGAGTTCATTCTAAGAAAACTGGGATTAGCATGTAATGTTTGTTGTTGGCGGAATGGTAGTTTTCAAATGCTAATAGCTCTCAAACCGGTTTGAATACTCAATGTGCCGTTGGATAGCTAAAACATAAAGCATTTTTATAATATGTTATAATTGTTCCCACCATTTTCTTATTATATGGTGAAAATTACGAAAAAATTTCAAGGTTCGATATCCACATATATTTCCTATGTTGTTGGCTAATTTCCTTAACGCAGACATCAAAATGGTAGACTACATTTTCTTCGCACATCCATCTTTTCTAAGTTTTGACGTAGAACAATGTCTCTCAGTAGGTTCTGTTACATAGGAATGTAAAATGAACCAAAAAGGAAAAAGTTTAAAATATGTCCAATTTCAAATGCCAATAAATCCGTTAGTTTTCGTTGAATTTCCTTCGTTCTTGCAGCAATCGATTGGAAAGTCTTCTAAGAATCCTCCCAAATTCAGGAAATTGTAATTTTATTACTATTGAAAGTTGTCAAGCCTTGTCGAAACGCAAAATTCGAAATCTGATTGGTCTTTATATGATTGCTTTCCCAAGCACGGTCGACAGAAATATAGACCTAGTAATTCGAAATTTACAATTTGCTCTATATAAGAGCCTATTCCAGCCGAAACTGCACAGATTAGTTCTAGACGGCGTCTTCAACAATCCTGTGGCAGCGGATAGCATTAGCAGCAGCAGTGATATTGGTGTGGCACTTCCGTGCAGCTTCAGTAGTAGGTACATTAGCCGGCACTCTAATGAAAAGTTACCATTGTTTGACAACACACAAACGTTTTGGAATGCTGGGATTCAAAATATATGGACCGTCAAATTTTCAGTGTAAAAACAGCTCTCAACTGTGTTATCAGAAAAATGCCTAATCCCCTCTGTCGGGATAGTACACGGATGCGATCAACATTATATCTGGTATCAAATTGAACAACAACTTTCTTTATAAGGACAATAAACAAATGATTGATGATTTAATGTTTTCTCGTTTTGAGCTAGAATTAAAAGTAAAATGTTGTTTTAATCTGCCTACACTCTGCTTGCTGAAACTTGTTTGCGTTGTATAGTGTTTGTTTTCGTCCTGTTCAGTGATGAATGTGCAAACTGAAATTCGGTAGCACTTCAAGTCCTCTTTTGCATAAACGCCGCATATTACCTGATATCGTCCAATAATATCGGATATCACTTCGGGTGTTTACACTACAGTGAGAGTATATGGTTTGACATTTGCTTTGGTAAACGAAATGAAAAGAAAACAAAAACAGGTCAAAGCAAAAACAAGACAACAAGAGCAATGCAATTAGGATAGAGATGTGAGCTTGTTGGCTCGCACCAACGCGAACTCTCATATGCAATTGTCAAAATGTGCGGGATGACAAAAGTAAAAATATTTCCATTCTTCTTTTTCGCATACAACGCAAAATGCGAAATTTGCAGGGTTGCGTCAAATGTCTTTTTGCCGTGTTGTCAACTGCTGCGAATCTGGTTATTTATTGGTTTTCGAACACGATATCCGCGATATCATGTAGCCGAGGTGATATCCAATGAAAGCTAGATTGTGTGGGATATCAGGTGATACGGCCTCGAAAGCACGAATCGCCTGATATCAGGTGATAACGGAAATATTTTTGCTATTTTCATCCTGCACATGTTGACAATTGCATATGAGAGTTCGCGTTGGTGCGAGCCACCTAGCTGACATCTCTATCCTAGTCCCATTGCTCTTGTTGTCTTGTTTTAGCTTTGACCTGTTTTTGTTTTCTTCGCTTTTCAATTACCAAAGCAAATGTCAAATCATATCAGCTCACTCTGATGTGAACGGTCGAGGTGATATCCGATATCATCTAGCGATATCAGGTGATATCCGGCGTAGTCTGAACAAGGCATTAGGCTTCCACTTCTTCACACGAAATCTAATGTCTTCGAAATTGAGATATGTCTTTACATTTGGCATACCTGTCATTACACGCGAACCACGGTTATATTTCGACAGGCCAGCAGTATAAATGTCACTTTGTGGTCTGTCAGGGTTATATTTTCCAGCAGTAGAAGTGTCACTCTGTGCACCACTTGCCAGTTAGTAAAAATTAAAAAAAATACTAATTTTTCAATTTAAAAATTAACGAAAAATCGTAGAGATTTAAGAAAAAATACGTAGTGGTTACTGAAAGGGGGGTCATCGATTAGTATAACAAAAAGCATGTATTTTTGAAGTAGAATACTTCTCTCAGGAAGTTCGGCCACATAGGGATTGAAATGAAAATCTAAAACCGAAAAAAGTGAAAAATATGTCCAATTTCAAAGGCTAATAAATCGGTCGGTATTCGATGGATTTCCTTCGTTTTTGAAACAATACATTGGAAAATATTTTAAGATTCTTCCCAAATGGAGACAATTGTAATTTCATCATTCACACTATTGTACTATTGAAAATAGTCAAGCCTTGTCAAAACGAAAAATTCGACCTCTGGTCGTTATATGATTGCTTCCCAAGTAAGGTCGACCGAATCATCTACCTTGCAATTTTAAAACATGATATTTAGCCTATATAAGAGCCAAAGTCGCTCATAATAGTTCTAGACAGCGACAACAGAAGTCGTCCTCCCTTAGCAGCAGCACTAGCAGTGCAGTGCATACCAGCGATGGCGGTAAGCGTCCACAGCTGTGGCGTAGTAATGGATAGCGCACTAGTTGCAGCGCATTCCAGCAACGATAGCAGCTGGGCCAGCTGATGCAGGGACAGTGGATACCAATGGCTTATAGCGGCCACAACTGTGGCTTGGCTATGGATAGCGCACTAGTTGCAGCGGAACTCAGCATCGATAGGGGTTGATACAGTGAGGCACTTTAGTGAAATGCAGTCTCTGTGCGATAGTGGGCACTAGTAAATGCATTCAATGAAAAGTTGACTTATTTTGACAAAACGTGAGCCGTCTAGATTTGAGTGTTAAATCAGCTTTTCACTGTTTGTTTTATCACAACGAATACTTTGTTCGCACTGTCAGTGATAACGCAAAGATGTTATCGGCATCTTATCAGATACTAAAATGAACAATAAATTGCCCTTTTCAGGATGAAATAAAAACTTGATTGATGAGTTAATATTTTCTAATAAGTTAATTCACATTTTTATTTTGTAAAAGTTATAAATTTTACTTTATCTCCGTGTCTCAGAACATACTGAATTATCTTTTCGTTCAGTCATGAACACGACAGCCGAAACTTTCATTATCTGCATAAAAATCAATTTTTCGCATAATCAAAATTTAAAAATAAGCCCCAATCATGACAAGCAACTTACTATATTATTGAAAATGGTCAATCCTTGTTGAAGCGCAAAGTTCGATTGATCTGATTAGTCAACGTTTATTTACTAGAAAAAATGACTGACACGCAAGCAGCCGGGTTATCTTTCTTGTGGAAGTATTCTACTTCAACCTTGCGGTCGTGGCTTTGCACACAACCCTCCTATAATTTCAAGGGTTTTTTTTTTTCAAATTGAAACCCCCTATTTTGGGGTGTCAATTCCATTCAGTTAGCCGTGTGCCGATAATTCGTTCCAAAAGTACAATTTTGAAACATGATGTACGACAAACTTGCAGTCCTTAACCCTTTAGTGCCCAGTGCCGCCTTTAGACGGCCTTCAGTCAAACCTCTAAAAAGCTTCAATAAGGACTTAAAAAATGTTTATAAGGCTTTATAGTAGTTTTTTTCGAAGTCCGTCTAAAAATTAATTCGGACACTAGAGGGTTAAGTGATGGTACAAGTTTGTCGAAGATTTCAGTGCTTTAACTCTTATGCCTGAGGTGTTAGAGCCCATATTCAGTGGGATATTCAGCAAATATTCGCGGTGAATATCATAATATTCACCGCGAATATAGGCTGAATATTGTACTGAATATGGGCTCGTACACTTCAGCTATAAGAGTTAGAGCATTGCATTATTCGATAAACTTGTAGTACTACTTAAGGACTACAAGTTTGTCATACATCATTTCTAAAAATTGTACTTGTGGAGTGAGCCATCGGCACGCGGCGAAAAAGCACCCAAAAACTGAATTTGCAACCTTGATGAAGAACGTATAATATTGATATACGTTTTGCATAAAACGCACAGAACAAAACAATCGTTTTTCGTTCTATGCCTCTCTACATGCCACTTGCAGCAGGTAGCTGATCTCGCATGAACGGTACTTATTCGGTTGTTTCGAAAGCATTTACAGCTGTTTGGCGCATAACAGAGCCGGAGAAAAACGGTTTCATGCCAAATGTATGGGAATGATGTTAGTGACAGTGATGGGGATTTTTGTGTTGTGACAGATCGCAAGCCTGTTATTCTATCACCAGACTAGCAACAAAGTGGCTCTAATTTTGTTGTGTTCTTTGACATTGACGTAGCTCACGTTGTTATTGATAAAGCGAGCAAACTTTGTTCTCACTTCTCACTCAGTAATCGTTCTCTCAATGTTCCGTATTGTTGTTTCAATGTATTTGTGAGATCTGGTATCGTCAAACGCAGAATGCTTTTTCAATGCTCAACGAAGTTCAACTGTTTCAGTCTTTAAATGAGAGTCAATCCGTGACGTGTGGTTTGCGTACCCGTGATTCGTGGTAGTTTTTTTCTGTGCATTCAGAAGCAATAAAAAGCATTGTGAAATCAAAATCGATTCACTGTTTGGTGATTGTTAAATTCATGGCTCTTGGCCAGATGGATCAATTGTAAAATTTGTGTGCTTTGTCCTGTATAGCAGAGAAGTGGATTCTCAAAGAGGAGTGGTGCAGATAAGTAAAAAGGTTATACCACTCCGCAACTTGTTTAAGTGTGAGATACGGGAGCAGATAGCTGCGCCATACTGTGTAATTGTGTGTTACTTGCCTCCACGAATGACGGATGCTGTCTGTAAATGTGGTATTCGAAGTAGTAAATCAGTTACCGTACCAGTCCAGCTGTTGGATGGAAATTTAATTTCCATTGAATACTTCAAATAGAAAAAAAGTTTGTTATTAAAATTCGAACATCGTCTAAAGTTAGTTTTATTAGCTATTGCATTGGCTTTGTTATTTTCTAGTGCTTGTGTCAATCTTATTTTAAAATTTCAAGTTCTGTGATCTCAATGTTTGATTTTTTTTTATTTGTAACTTGTTCAGCAGCAACGCATTCATCGATATCGATATAGAATCTAGTTAACATTGCTTGGTTTCCAATCACAGGTCAGATCTTGGAGTACGAATTTATGCAGATTTAGCTTTGAAAGTAGAATCAACGCATTAAAAAGTACATCGTTTATACTTACACCAGCTACAGAGAGCAAACTGTGCAAATGTACCTAGCTCTCATTCAGTGTAGTTACCTTTGATTCTCCCTCCTCGAATCCGGAGCAAGGTGTCTGCTGCACAAAAAGTATTTTTCAGTTTCGAAAGTGTGATGTGTGCAAATAAGGAAAAGTAGTGATCAAGAGTTCTGAACTACAAATGTGAACGGAAATTGTAACTAAACAGTGTTGATTGGTTTTTATGTCGAAGAACTAAACCATTTTAGAAATCCCTTAGTGTGCTCTACAATGCTGTGTTTGAACAACTTATACTAAATAAGTCACCCATTTAATTACTGCAGATTCCCGAGCAGCCAATGCAAAGTTGTTGGCCAGTCGAAGAATATTGAAGAAACTCTTGGCTCTGGATGAAAGAAAATCCGAGTGAGAAAAGTCTTGTCTTGAACCGGAGCAGACTAGTTGTGTCCGTGTCGACAACGGCGGCAGCGATTGCAAAGACTGCACACAAATACATTCACAGCTAGAGGCCATTCGCACTTTTCGGTGTTTGACATCAACTTGTTCAGTTTGCAACGTGAGTTATACTAGGTGAGAAGAACGAAAGTGTATATAATTAGGCAAATTTTCAGACAAAATGCTTAGACTTAAAACACATTTTCTGGTCAGTTAGAAATCAGTTAGAAGGTTGCTTTTGTTTATTTGAATTTGTGACCAAAATTGCATGTGTTTAAATAGTTATGAGCGAAGATACTCGTGGATATATCAGACGGCTGGATTATTTCAACTCAGGTTGTATTGTGTTGGTGCGCATATTCATGACGTATGATTATTGTTTGGAATAACAGTGTGTATACGGATATTATACCTGATGCGTAGAGGATGGGATGGGAAATTAGAATGAGTTTAAGGTAGACAACCTTGCAGGACGTGGTCGAATTTCAAGTTTTAAAACCGACAGTTCAACCTGATGCCGATTTGAACCTAGGTGGATCATTATGAAGACATTCGGGTTCGGGTTTAATTACTTGTCTGAGCCTATACGTGCCAGATTTGGTTTCCAGGAGCATAATCGTTTTTTTTTTTAATTTTTAGTGTGTGGCGAGTTCTGAAACTTCTTGACATTTATTGATTTTTTAAATGTGTACCTATTTTGTTTGGAAGGACAAAATGATTGTCTACTACTTCGTCAAAGACCGTTTTGGCTCTCGAAATACTTTTATTACTAACTAGCTGACCCGGCAAACTTCGTCCCGCCTATTTAAGTGTTTGATTTAATAATTTTAAACATTTTAATTTCATTGATTCCTTGCGATTCGATTATATCGTTTAAAAATGATTGGTTTTATCGGAATGACAACATCCTCGACTTTTGGCTTTTGTACATGACCTCTATTCCGGATATATATTGGGTGCACTTCAGTCATTTTCGTTGTTTTCCAGAAACTGAAAGTGGTCATCTTCTAATTCAATATGGTGTCCAGGGTCAATGCTTGGCTTCTCTACATCATTTCGATTACGGACATATTCATATATAGTAGTATTCTATTATTTTTTTAATTCAAACTGTTGTCTAAAATCAATTTATAGCTCCTTGCATCATTATGGATCCGGTGATACTCATATTGGGTGGTATTTGGTCATTTGCCGCTGTTTTTCGGAAACCGGAAGTCGCCATCTTGGATTTCAAAATGGCATTAGGAGACAATTTTTGGCCTCTGAGCGTCAATTTGGTTAAAGAAACACTCATATTGGGTGTTATTTAGTCATTTTCGGCTGTTTTCCAGACACCGAAAATCGCCATCTTACAATTCGAAATGTTGTCTGAGGTCGATTTGTGGCTTCAGTGCATCATAACAATTCCGGAAATACCCATGTTGGGTCATTTGCCGCAATTTTTCAAAAACGGGAAGTCGCCATATTGGATTTCGAAATGGTATGTGGAGACATGCCAGAAGAAGGAATGGTGTCTAAACATTATTGACATGTTTGTTACACCTAAAAACATTCACCTGCCAAATTATTGGTTATATTTGCTTGATTGGTTCTCGAGCTGTGCGTAATTTGAGTTTCATTTGTATGGGACCCCTCCCTTATAGAAGAGAGAGGGGTGTCAAACCATTATGGATATATTTGTTACCCTTAAAAACATTCACCTACCAAATTTGGTTCTATTTACTTGGTTAGTTCTCGAGATGTGCAGAAATTTGTGTTTCATTTGTATGGGACCCCTCCCTTACAGAAGAGGGAAGGGTGTCTAATCAACATGGACATATTTGCTGCTCCTAAAAACATCCACATGCCAAATTTGGTTCTATTTACTTGGTTAGTTCTCGAGATGTGCAGTAATTTGAGTTTCATTTGAATGGGACCCCTCCCTTCCAGTGGAGGGAAGGGTGTCTGTCCAACATGGACATATTTGTTACTTCTAAAAACATCCACTTGCCAAATTTGGTTCCATTTGCTTAGTTAGTTTTCGAGATGTGCAGAAATTTGTGTTTCATTTGTATGGGACCCCTCCCTTCCGGGAAAGGGAAGGGTGTCGAATCAACATAGACATATTTGTTTCTCCTAAAAACATCCACATGCCAAATTTGGTTCCATTTGCTTAGTTAGTTTTCGAGATGTGCAGAAATTTGTGTTTCATTTGTATGGGACCCCTCCCTTCCGAAAAAGGAAAGGGTGTCGAATCAACATGGACATATTTGTTACTCCTAAAAACATCCACATGCCAAATTTGGTTCCATTTGGTTGGTTAGTTTTCGAGATGTGCAGAAATATGTGTTTCATTGGTATGGGACCCCTCCCTTGCAGAAGTGGGAGGGGTCTCGAACTATCTTAGTCACTTTTCCCGGCCCCTTAAAACCCCTATATACAAAATTTTACGCCGATCGGTTCGGCCTATATGAATCAGACAGACAGACAGACAGAGCTGCATTTTTATATGTTTAGATATAGGCTCATTTCTGAGCCGACAGCTCAATAATAATAATAATATTTTTATAGTCAAAACTTGCTGAAACTTTGCACAGCTGTTTCTATGGGCTAGAGATGCCATTCTGGCTATTGGTTATTTTTTGAATCACAACTAATTTTTGAGAAGGCATTACGTACAAATGGTATTCATGATTTTGAATGTTTTTAGAGACAGACAGGTCTTTTTAATCGGTGTGACGTCTTTGGCAAAGTTGCAGGCAATTATTTAGTATTTCCGAAAAAAATACACCGTCAAGAAATTAATGTTTTTATGAAAAAAGGTAAAAAAATCACAAGTTAACTATCTTATAAACTGGTTTATCAAAAATCATATTTTTCTTTTAATGCTACAAAAGATAAGCATTGATGGTTGTCTGATCATGGAGAAATAAGAAAAATGAAAGATTTAATTTTCTGAAATAAATCAGACCCGAGACTGTTTGTTTGATTGATATGATGTCGTCGGCAAAGTTGTAGAATACAATTTAGTACTTCTAGAAAAAATATATCGCAAGATCCAAAAAAATAAAAAAAGATATATAAATTAAATATCTCAAAAAATCTCACTTTGTGAAAATCGATTTTTTTCCTACGCAAACTGCTTTAATGTTGATCGTTGGTTGCATTTACGGAAATAAAGAAGTTAAATTTTTGATATTTTTGTATATTATTTTAACAGTGCAAAATTACTAAAAGGTTTTGGCTCCAAAAATATTCGTATCATTAACCGTTAAGTGTTTGGCAGAGTACCTGGGCACCTTTTCAGACTTTATTGCGTTAAAAAAAAACAGTTTACCTCAACTCAGCCAGTTAAAACTCCAAATTTGTTTACCCCATAACTGTTTGGCAGGGACCCGGGAATTTCTAAATGGAGTGCTTTCAACTTCTTCAATTGCTGACCTATTTTGGGGGCTTAAATGGAGTATAGTATCGCCATAACTGGTACCATTGCGCTAATGCGATATTTCCATAACCGGTGCACTTGCCATAACTGGCTCATACCCTAATCAAGCAAATGGAACCAAATTTCGCAAAGTTTTTTGAAGCAAAAAATATTTCTATGGGAGTTTGACTCCTCACCCTTCTTCTGGAGAAAGGGCTACTATACAAATGAAACACAAATTTCTGCATAACACAAGATCTAATTAGACAAATGGAACCAAATTTGGCATGTGGAGGTTTTCTATGGTTGTTCGACACCTCTCCTTGCGTTCAATTGAGGTTCAATATGAATTAAACAAAACGGCTGCCCAAGACAGAAGAAGCTGGACATCTCTAATTCGTTCGGCCCTAGACCGGTGAACGGTCCGTTAGCCAAAAAAGTAAAGTAAAAAGTAAAGTAAGTATGAATTAAACATAAATTTCTAGACAAGTCGAGATCTTATCAAGTAAATGGAACCAAATTTGGCATGAGGAGATTCTAGAGGGCAAGACATGTCGCTTGCGGCGGTTTGATACTGCTCCCTTCTCTGGAAGAGGAGAGCTCCTAAACAAATGACACACAAATTTCCGTATGTCACAAATAAGCTCAAGAATGTATCTGCTGATCGTCATGAAAATTCTCATGCAGGTGTTTTTCAGCCCGGCCCGTGTTATTAAAATGGTTTGAGACCCCTCCCTTGTCTGAAAGGAGGGCTCCGGTACAAATTAAACACTAATTTCTATTTATTTTAGAACTAATTAAGCCGTGGAATCAAATTTGACCTGTGGGGGTTTTTGAGAACAAGAAATCTTTATGTGGTAGTTCGAGACACCTACCTCTTCTAGAAGGAAGGGGTCCCATACAAATGAAACACAAATTGCTGTATAACCACAGAGAACAGACTTTCATGTTCATATAAAGAAATTTGAAAATCGTGTGTAAAAATTTGAATCAAAATACGTTAATACACTAACGACATCTGTCTTGTGGTGCCCCAGTTGCACTGCATAAATATTGCTGTATCGATATTTTATCGATATCAGTGCTTGGTTTGTAAATGACAAAAGCGCCACATAGCGTGAGCATTACTACTACTGTAAATGACAGTTGCAAGTTTTTACACATCTTTTGAAAAGAAGATGAACGTCTGTTCTCTGTGGTATAACTTGAGAAAAAATCGAGCAAACGGGAGGAGGAGGATTTTAGAGTACAAGAAATGTTGTAATAATGACTTGACACCCTCCTTACTCTTGCAGGGGTGAGAGGGGGTTCCAAACAAATGAAAACACATATTTCAACCAATTTTTTTTTGAAAACAGCTTAAAATGTTCGAGATAATACCCAGAGGCCAGAAATTAGCTCCACATGCCATTTTAAAATCCTAGATGGCGACTCATACTCTCTAGAAAACAGCCCAAAAATTGCCGAATGCCCCCCAATATGGCAGGGCTCGTAGCAGGTCTCTTTTTAAAGACTTAGTCTCTATGTTGAAGCTAGTCTCTAAAAAGTTGCTTTTTTCAACATGAGGTCTCTAAATTTTCTTTTTTTTTCTAAAATTGTCCTTAAACCACCTAATAGTCTCCTTTTACATTTCTCGTTCAAATTATCAGACGATTGAGGGAGTATCTGTTTTACTACAGGAAATGACATAACAAATAAGGACGGTCTACACAATTTTAAAAAAAATATCCTGAAAAAGAATTTCATCCCAATTTATTTTTTTCGAAGTGACCAAAAAAGTAGTTGCTTTCAAGATGGCGAAGCAAATTCCAGGTACATTCCGTTTCTGTTTTCATTTGACACAGATTTCGCAGTCCACCGTTAAATTGTACAGGACAATTGCGGGGTTAGCACTACGACACTAAAAGTCTTTCTTCCGAATTGGGATTCGAACCTACGACAACTGGCTTGTTAGACCAGCATAGTACCTCGAGACCAGCTGGAGGTCTTTTATGATGCAAATCCGGAAATTAAACATATAAATAATTTGGAAATGCAGTAGTAATCATGCGACCAAAGTAATAATTCAGCTCAATTTGTTGAACAATTTCCGAAGAAATATCGACTTGAAAATCTGTAAGCCGATTGGCTTGATACTTTTTGTACTGGAAAATCTGGTTGTTGGTTTCAACCAAAATAGACAGCGGTTTAGTAGCTAGACCTGCGAAATCAAACTTAATAAACCGGATAAGCATATTTTGCTGTTTCTTAACAGCTGTAGGCATCGGCGGGGATTGTCCCCCCAATAAGCATTTTTTCAAATATTTGTTCAAATTTCAACTGAGTTCTCTGGTGATCAAAAAAAAGATTTACCTTGCATTTTTGAAAACGGTCAATCATTTTGGATTTTATTTCAACTACGACTCATTTCAGCTTGTCTAACCCATTCTCCGCGGGTGATGCTATATGGCATCATCTGACATCTAAACTTTGGTTACAGTTTACCAACTATGCTAAAAAATTTTAACGATGAAACTATTCAACACGGTTAAAGAACAGATCGATCTTCAATATGCAATACAGTTTGTACCAATTGTGTATGTGGTTGCTGAATAATAAGAGTTTGAAGGTCATTTTTCGTGGTAAAAACTAATTTCTCTCCGCGGGGACAGGGTTAAGGTGGGGCAGGTTGAAACACTAAATTTTGGAGTGTTAAATTTTCGTTCATTCTTCGGTTACTTCAAATTTTCGATTGCGTTGAGTTGACTTACCAGGCCTTAGACGCGCCTATGCTTTTGCACATTATAGCAATACATCATTAACGACCGAAATAATGGCTCTTGTTTCATCTTGTTGCAAAATTCTTCAGACAGAAAGGGTCCTCTTAAAGAAAAAAAAAGTTTTTTGTTAGAAATTTTTTTTCTTTTGAGAGGACCCCCTTCTTCGGAAAAACTTTGGGCAACTGAATTGTCTATCTGAAAAAACTTATTCAGATAAAATCTGAGAAGACCGATTTTTTCAATATCACTTTTTGTTGTTAAAATATTGTTTTAAGTATAGTATCTCATCATTTTTATTTTTATGTTTAGTTTAGACACTTCGCAACTTTCCTTTATCTCGTGTTTTTATTCAGATATATCGATGAATTAAAAAAACTTCAGCCCTTTTTCAAATGTCAATACAGATAAACTAAAAAAAATATGTAAAGTCACTTACGGTACTGAAGTCCACACAGCCGCAAAGTTTCATTGAATTCTGAGAAACTATTACCCCTCAGTCGAGTTGGCGCGAATCATCTCATCTTTATCGGAGTTTTGGAAAACCGTAATGATTCGTTTGCTTTTGATGAAATTTCAAGTATGTTTTTTTTGGTGTTTTCGGCTTTTACTCGGATTATTTAGAATAACATTTTTCGTTAGAGGCCATCCACATACCACTTGGACAGATTTTAAACGATTTTCACTCCTCCCCCCCTCCTCCGTGGACAACTGCTTATAGTAATTCCAAAAATTGTGTATGAACCGCAGACATTACACATACCCCCCCCCCCTCCAAAGCTGTCCACGTTGTATGTGGATTGCCTCTTGTTCATTTATTTGGAGTTTCGGTTTATTTGATTTAAACACCTTGAGTGTCGTACACAAATTACGTAACGCTAAAAATCTAGATTTCAGAACACCTCCCCCCCCCCCCTTATGTAACGATAGGTGACGTTCGGCATGACTTCCCTCCTCTAAATTTACGTAACGCTGATCAGCCTGACCCCCTCCGAAATTTTCAATTTAGAGCAAACATCACAGTTACGTAACTGTCTCTACTACCACCCTCCTCCTTACGTAACAATAAGTAACGCAGACTCAAACCCCCTCCCCCCCCCCCTTCATGCGTTACGTAATTTGTGTACGACGCCTTGGTAAAATTGCTAATACGTTCTATTGGCCTCAGCTCGAAGATTTTGTATGTTCCAAAATATCGAAGTTTTTCGGAAAAAATGTATTTCGAGATAACAAAAGATCAAAACGTTTCATGCTTTTCTAAGATATTTGACAAAAAAAAATTCCGACAATAAATGTGCATTTTTTCATCAGTAAAACAAGTAGGTAAGACTTGGACCACTGTTAGGCTCTTCTTCCCAAAATCTGATTAATGACCACCAGACGAAATTAGAGGGTCAGTATTTTCCCATGATACAGAAGCATTGGAAGCCCAACGGCAAGTTAACAACAAAAAAAGTGAAAGGAACAAGAAAGCACAATAAGACGAGGATTACGAACGATTTGGAGATAAACAGTGCAAAAATTGTGCAAAACTCTACTTAGAAACTTGAATGTAATTTTCTTATTTTTCTAAGATTGTTTTTCTTTATTATTTTCAAAAATAAAACAATGGGAAAATTTTAGAAATATTGTCGGGGAAGCGATTTTGAGTCGTCACCCTGTTATACGTTTGAGTTGCCTTTTTAATACAATCATTTTATTTCCTAAAACTTACAAGCCTCTTTCACAAATCAATAGATTTTTTTGCTTCTTAGTCGGAATTTCATCTTTATAAAGTTATTTGGTCACTTTTTGGACTCTTAGAGGTTACTAGTTGATCCCTATCTGGTCCCTTTTCTCAGGCATTTGGTCTCTAAAGTTCCTATTTTTGAGTCACTCAGTCACTCTGATATTTCCGTATTCGAAAAGATGGTGGCCATCACATTGTTATTTTAAGATTTTTATGTTTAGTGTTAGATGAAAAATATCGACACATACATACTGATATGTAATAGTCTTTCGTGATATCAAGGTCTATAATTCCCAGAGTTATTAAAAAGGAGAAGTTTGGGAGATTTATTTGGGACTATTTCGGCAGTTAGACTCAACAAGGGGGACAATTGCATAATGCTCCTAGGTAAACGTGCCTTCAGCCCGGGTGAGCTTTGCTCATCTATATATCTTCGGTGTGTTGTGACTTCCGACGTATACCAAATCGTTTATTTCAAGAATGCCCGTACGTTAGTTCTATACCAGCACATTGCGATTCAGAGATAGTTTCTTTCGTTTGATAAATATCGTAAATAATAAATCGCGAAAAACATCGTAATTGATCACCACAAATATCGCAACTATTCGCAATAAATATCGGGACTATACGTGATGTATACCATTTTGAGAGCCACATCTACTGAAGTGCGTTTGCTTTCGTGCAGGTATTCGAGGTTGGTATTAGACATATATTTAAACACGTAGATGCTTCTTATAGTTAATGATCTCCCCGCGCGTCATTTATATAGAATCGCGGAGTTGATAAGAAACACACCGTTCGTATTCGTAATACGCGAGCCATGCGCGCATCATCATTCGATTTCATCACTTGCCACGGAGACATAATAACACAAACCGCTCTCTCCGTCGTAGAGTAGAGATTCAGGGATACGCTTGGTATGACCGTTCAGCCGAAGATTGCCTGCTCGTTGCTTTTATAACCGCGTGTCGCAAATCGAGTTCGGATGGTAAATATCGTGATTGATTTACACAATGTATACCTATCGAATAATCGCGTCTGCCGGAGTGCGTTTTCTTTCTCGAGAGTATTCGCGATTGGATATAAACAAATGTCTAAACATTTGGATTTTTCGACTGGTGGATGGTTGACGCGCGCCGCTCGTATATATTCGCGGTCATTGATATTGAAGATACCTCGTTCGTCTTCGTAATGTGCTAATTCGCGCGCAACATAGTTCGATCTCGTCACTTACCACGGTGATAAAACCTTTCCTTTCCGTCACAGTCGTGGAGATGCAGAGGTAAACTCGATCTCCGACAACAACGGCTGTTACACTTCCTTCCTTACAATATCCTTTCTTACCCTAACGATCGTAAGGACGTAGCCGGCGCCGTTATCGATCTATACAAAGCGGTAGCTACTGAATTGTTGTACACTGAAGATGGCAAACTAATCCCAAGTAGCCATTTACGTGGCTCCTTGTGCAACTTCACTAGCTCAGATCGATCACGGAGGAGCAACTACGAAATGTGCGGTCGTTCAAGCTCAAGCTCAAGTTAGACTCAACAAGGGGGACAACCAACTCCTGGAATATGAATCCTGGCATGCATAATGAACCTATATACGATAATACGGCAGCAACGAAGATCAGCAATAAGTTTCACTGCAGTTGATGGGCATGGAGACAAATATGGCTTATATAGCAAAAGGTACAATTATGGGTCACTTCTGGTATTCATTTAATATATGCGTCAAAAAATGGACTTTTTTCGGATGGTGATAAAATAATAACTAAGACAGATAATTGAGTTTGATAAATTTCCTATGGAAGGTAATCATGTTAGCTTTCTCGTAAACAAAATTTACGTCATTGCGTGCGGCCTTCTGGCAGTTAACCGGAACACTCGCCAGGGCGGATTTCCTTAGTTTTCGCGACAAAATTGTTGGAGTAGATCTTACGCTTCAGGCTTGGCCCGAAATCTTCGATGGGACGCAACTTGGGGACGTTGGGCGGGTCCGCTGACTTGGGTACCACATCGATATTCAGCCGCTCCATCTCCTCCGACGATCGCTTCGAAAAGTGGGCCGACGCCAGATCCGGTCAAAACAACGCGTCTTCGGTTTTTTGGTATTCGTACAATAAATTTCCCCGTTCACGACCAGTCCGGAGCGGAAGAAGAGCAACTTTGACATCTCTTTCTCGCTGATTGTCAGCCACAGCAGCACCTTCTTGGGGAACTTGGTGCGTGAAATAAACTTCACCTTCCTTCATGGGGGAGGTAAATTACGAAGTGCCCTGCCAGTCGTTGCCACCCAGGGTGAGCCATGTCTCGCCGTCCATCACCACCGCCACGTCGTGATTTACCGGGAAAATTGACTCCGCTAGGTACTTTTTCACTGTTTAGCCGGTTGCACCGACCTCCTGGCCGAGCGCACGCAGCGATGTAGCCCCTTTTTCCTCAATCTCCCTCCGGAACCCGGCTTTCTTTCGATGCTCTGATTGTTGTCCAATAGTGCCAAGATGTTGTAGATGCCGGAACGGGCGTATCCGGTGTCCAGGAGCTGCCGCACGATGTCCTTTTTCGACGGAACTGTACGCGCACACTTCTGAACGGAGTAACTTCGCTGTTTTCGCTACAGTTCGACTGACAGAGCTATCAAATTTTTTCTGCTGACTCATGGGTTAATATGATTGATGCTGCATACGCAGTTTCGTCAGTGCGTGTAAAGATAAACCCATGAAAAATCGTCAAACTTTGTCCATTTTTTTCAACGCAAACGTTATTCACCATAACCACCAAATTTACCATTCACCATAACAGTTATTTTGTTGTTGTACCAGCTTGAATATACATTATTTTATTCAGTCTTGATTCATTATTGCGCAACAAAACAAACAAAAATAACCAAAGAACGGACTGACAAACATTGTGTACCGCAAAAATGTAACATTATTATAATTCTGGGCCATCTCGCTTAAAGCACCGAGCAATGCTATTATTTTTAGTGACATTCAATTATTTTAATTTTTTCGAATTCAATTATTTTAATCGTACAATAAGATTACAACTGAGTTGAAAAATACCACGGCTAATTAAAGTTGTTCAGTTTTGTGAGAATAGTCGTGAAAGCGATCCATAATTGTGGAGTGATTGTACGGTCTCCTAAACACACAGTATGTTTTATCAAAATCCTTCTTGTTCCTTCACCAAAAAACGCGTTACTGCTTCGTGACACGTGCTCGCACCATACATTTCGGCAAAAAGCAATACCTAGAACCAATTCTGCTGTGAGCGCGCTTAACATTACGTTAATTCCTCAATCAAGTTTATATAATTTTCGAGTTGTAATCTGTTTTAATTAGTTTAGGATTCAACGGTCTGTATTAATGGCCAGTTCCATTCTTTGCATACCAGGGTTACATTGAATGTCTTCATGTAAACCATCCAGCTGGAATGGAATTGAATTGAAAATATTTCTCTCACTCAAAAAAGTTCACAGAAGTCATCTGAATTGAAAGACTGATTTGATATGTGATCTATCCTGACGGGATTCCGCGAATCTCTCTTCGTATCGTTATCTCTTTGTTTTCGGGGACATGAGACACCTTCGTTACGCTTCGCAACTTCGTAAACCATTTCGAGGTCGCTGAAACTATGATAAACTGAGATTTCCAATTGATTCTGACTTTCGATTTCATTTGACGTTGTTGAGATTATATTTTTCCTCGTGCTGACTTCATGTTGTCGGAGAACATTTCCGGTTTTACCATTTATTACACGACCGTTCAGTCCGGTGCTAGCAAACTGGGATTGGAACCCGGTAGCGGAGTAGTTTTCGATGTATGTGTGACGAGTGCTTGCCCAGAAGTAGTCAAATGGGAAATCGATCCGGGTGCTTTTCATTAGCAAATACGAAGTCAATTAGACTGTAAACGATTTCATTCACCTTTGCCCTCTTCCCTCCGCATGGCGCGATTTATTCTTTTCTCATCCGAACGAACTGCAACTTGCCCTGGTGAAGCATCTGCTGATCAGTCAGTGTAGCAAATCGTATTACTTGCAACGCTGGAAAAGATGTACGTGGGTGAATGGCATCAGAGACGGTATCTTCTATATGAGAATTGCACGTATAGGACACTAATGGCGCAACCGAAAGAGTTGCTGCTGCTATTTGCTGCTCGAGAGCTCTACCGGTCTCTGCAGTCTTAGCTAATGGATCTCGTCGGTTGGCTGTGTTTGGAGCTAGTGCTAAGCAGTGAGTAAAAATGCAGAAGCAGCGGGAGCTACGGAGGTAATGAAGCTTTGTTCGTACAGTTTCACTGGTTGAAAGAGGTTCCCAAACGCAATTTAATGGATGAACAAAATTAGCAGTATGAAGTTTTATCGCACGGGTGAGAATGGTTTAAGCTTGACTGCATAAGGATTTGATAGGATGGTTAGAGCAAATTCATATCTATTTTTGGTTCAGTCTTATGTTAATCTAGCGAATAAATGATATCATATACAGTAGCGGTTTGAAATTATTTCCGTACGTGTTTCAGGTTAATGAAAGAAGCAAGAATTCTGGTCAAATTGCAGGTTTATATTTTAGAGAAAAGTTTTGCTGGGAATTCGTATGGGCAAACTTTTTTCCTTGACAGTGTCATGAATCAAAAAGAAAGTTCTTGATTCATGCTTTCGCATATTAAATGCAGAAAGTAAAATATTGTACAAAGTTTAATTTTATGTGGTTTCGACTACACGGGCATGGCGGTTTTCGTTAAAATATATTATGTTTTTTTTTAATTCACAGGCTTACAGAAATAAAAATGATAAACTTTACGGTACGTTTATATCTACATCAAAAAAATCTACGAAAAATAATTTTTTCTAGAAGATAACCCTAAACTTTTGCTCCAGAGTGTAGTGAGTGGCAGCTACAGATCTGCTACGGGGCTTCATCTCAGCGTATGACTAAACCAGATCGACTCTTTGTAGCTGCTGGGACAGTTGTAAACCAATCGACAGGCGAAGCTGCGTGAGTGAGTTATGGCTTTGAAGTTTGTTTTATGCTTGCCGAAGGCGAGTATCTATACAGCAAGACAAACACTTGTATTCGACTTGCACTTACTTGGTACTAAAAGTTAGCACCAGTTGAGGTGTCCTGTGCTGATTTATGGTATTGATCGTAAAATATCATAATAAAAATAAATAATCACACATCTGAAAAGTAGGTTTCCGTGAACTGGCTGGAACCTGCCGCAAGTGGAAGTAGGATTTCAATGCTTACATATCTACCTTGCAAATTGCACTTCACCAAGTTGTAATGCTTCAACGCAATATGAAACATGTGCCATTTTTATTGCTTTAATTTTGCGATGTTATTCTACAAAACGGCCGGATTAGTGTACTGTTTTTTTTATTAAGTCTAATTTTGTTTCTTCCGAGAGATGTGTAAACATTCATCGGAGACAGCCATACTGTTGCTAAGCGTAGTCAAGCGAGTTTTGATATCAATTTTATCCTCTTGAAATTATAGCTGATTATGTGAAATGCAAACCAACGAAACACGTTTTGCGTTGTATGGCATCCACTTTTTCAGTGTTTCAACATAAACAAATCGCTTCTCTTTTTCGTTCGTTTTTGTGTTCATGGAGCAGAGGTGAAAAATACTGAGTGTTATTAATTTTGTTTGTTGAACATTAATGCACGAAGCCCAGTATGGTTTTTCTCAGAACGAAAAAACGACCAAACTGCGGTTGCAAGTTGTTGATTCAATTTCCAAAAATGATCAATAATGATAATTAGGATGCATTCCATCGACTAAAATGTGATTTTAATGCATAATTCCTTTTAGAAAATAACCTCGATAATTACCCTTTTTTGATCGCTCTGGGAAAAGTAGAATATGAACTATTGGTCAAACTAAACATCTATTGCATACATTCTTTTTTGATAATTTTTTTTATTCTAAATGAGATGGAGTTTGCATAACCCGAGAGCAGTAGGGATGGGAATCGGAAGCGAAGGTATCGATATTGGGAATCGCGATATATTGAAACAATCCGATATCAAGTAACAAATACACAAAATTCTGTTTTTACGCGACTTTTTTACGTGATTTTATTTTACACGATTTTTTTTACGCGATTTTCTCGAAATTACGCGATATGTGACATGGGAAATATTGTTTATGAGCCAAGATGTAACACACACACATACACACACTTACCACATAGCGAAAAATTTTGTAACGACGCGATCTTTTTTTACGCGATTTGCAACAAATTACGCGATTTGTTAAAAATTACGCGATTTTTTTTACGCGATTCTTTTTTTGCGCGCACGAATCAATCGCGTAACAAGAGAATCCAGTGTATATCGCAATGAAGGTATCGATACTTCAATATTATCGCAATATCAAAACGGGTGAAGTGCAGAACGAGAAAACGAATGAAACCGCGAATCTGGCAGTTTTGCTTGTGAGCGAGTTGCATCGGTTTGTTTATAAGCATAATAAACTTTCCAAATTTTTGAATGGATCATATATTTTCGATGGTGATAGATAAACAGTAAATTCATTTAAAATGGAATCAATCAAACGTAAACTTTTTGAATTTTAAGGAGTTAATGGAAATCAACTAGAAGACAACATGCGATAGGTAACAACACCAACCTTCCGGCGCAACAGTGTCCAGAGTTTATCTACGATGAAAGGATCGTAGCTGTGACTCACTTCAAAAATTTAACGATATATAAATGAAAAATTTGCAACAAGAAAAACCTAGGGACAATCTTTCATATTTTATTAATATTATTTTTCTCGACGATTTTCCGATTGTCGATTCTAGTGATAAGTATCACGAACAGTCAGGGAAAATCCACACCACTGTATACGCTGCTAGAGAAAACTATATATTAGAGAAAAGACAGCACTCACCTTTAAGGCAGCTATGAACATCAAAATGAGAGAGCGATTATCGCGGTTCGGAAAATATTGAATGGTATGTGATGTATTATTTCATTGTTTCTATGGCCACTAAAAGCCCCGGTGGAATCTGTTCTTGAAGGACTATTTCGGGGGCATATCACCATAACACCCAAAACCATAAAGATGACCTGTGAAAGTAATTTTATGAACCTTGAATGAATGTTAAAATTCTGTTCAAATATTCATAAAATTCTTTAGCTTCGGCACATATCCCGAAAAAACGGATTTCCGACAGTGAAATTTATTTTTCGTAGTACCGTTGGCATTGATTTCAAAGCAAAGAAGCCGCAATTATTTTTTTTGTGAAAAAAAAAAAACATTTTCACAAAAAATCAATATGTGTTGTAAACTTTTCAGTTCATCGAAAGCGCATAACACTGGAAGCGTTTATGAAATGTGAATTTGAATTACTAGATTGAACCTATTTACGTGTGAATGCTTAAAAGCCACGCTTTGAGAAAGATACAAAAATCGCGCTGTTTTGTTTGCTTGTCGTCGCACAAATTCCACAAATTCGCGTTGACGGTGTTGAGAGCGTTAGAAGAGATTTTCAAAGGTGTTTGCACCGGCGAGAAATCTCATATGTAATTGTAATGGCGTAATAACAAAAGAATATTTCCTTCCTTCTTTCCTATGTTTTCACATGCAAATATCAGCAACACCGCCAACGCGAATTTCCTTCCGATATTTTTCGAGTATCAAATGAAAACATATCGATATCCAATAATGCTCGATATATCGAAAAAAATATCGATACCCTCGATATTGATGAAGTATCGCACATCTTTACTAGAGAGCAAAGTAAAGGAAATTAGAAAATTGTATACATGTTTCTTTAAAAATATTTACGGCTAAAAATCAGTTTGAGTCTTACTGATTATCGAGCGAGCTAATCGTTGTAATTGAGGATTGCAACGGTTGTTTTTCGATAATTAATAATATCATATAAGATTGGGCCTAAGATACTTCCTTGAGGTACATCAGCTCTAACAGGCAATATATCAGATTAACCATTGAAATAGTTAACTCGAGTGCGGTCAGTTAAGTATCCTTGTTTCATATTCGTGATATAAAATGGAAAACTGAACATTTAAGCTATCAATCCTTTACGCCAAGCACTGCCGGATATCTTTTCGCTTCGCCAGTGGAATATCTTCCAGATTAATTGGTTTGAATCATATGAGTAGTCGAATGCCCATGGCTAGAACCAAACTGCTCATTTGCAAAGTTTGAATTCGCATTGAGGCCGTTACAAGTTTTATTTTCATTTTTTGTCAGATTTCACTTTTGTGTTATTTCGTTTTCAATAATTTTGAATCGAAATTAAGAACATTCTCGAACTTTTGAGCAAATTTTTGAACTTCTTGTTCCTTTGTTAGAAAAATGCAGCCACCATTCTTGAGGACTGGAATGCGCCTTGTAGGTTTCTTAGGAAGTTCCTAATAGAAACCTTCGAAAGCTTCCAGAAAAATTTCGAAAATGGTTTCGATTGTTATATTTCTTTCGGGAAATTTTCATTCCGCAAGAGAGGTAATTGAAACAGTTTCACGGGATATGGAAAAAGTTATAGAAAAATGATCAGAATCAAAATCAGCATGGGTTAATAAATCACTGCATAAATGACTTTGATTCGTTATTATGAAATCAATTGTAGATGGAATTAAAAAAAAACTTGGTGCTACATTCCGATGCGGAACTCGATCTCCTGGTTTATTACACATGTTTTAGTATACAGGTCAATTGCGGGGCTAGCGCTACGATCCTACTGACACTAACAGTTTCTTCAGAGTCAGGACTCTAACCTACGACGACATTACATGATTACATTACATTACATGAGGAAGTAAAGCCGTTGGGGCCAGTTCATTAATCAACGGGTCGTAAGTTAGGATACTGAGTCGCTTCCCCGGGCGTCGGTGATTGGCACAACAACAATGAGGAAACTAGACCGACGGAATATTAGCGGGGATAAAAAATACTTATTCAGCTGCTGCCGCTGGGTCGTTGCCTAAAGCTCCTGCCGCTTCCTGACTTGTTGTTTATGTTCGCCAGGTACATTTTCACTGTTTGACCGGTTGCACCGAACACGCGACTAACCGCACGTAGCGATGTAGCCACTTTTTCCTCGGTCTCCTTCTTCAGCATCCTTTGGAGCTGTTTTGTCGCTGAGGGTCGTTGACCGTCCAGAGCCGAGCTTTCTTTCGATGCTATGCTGTTTTCGTGATCATGGTTAGAGTGCGACTGATAGAGCTGCTGCCTCATGGGTTAATATGATTGGTGCTGCGTGGGTAGTTTTGTCAGTGCGGTAAATCTTTTTTGTCCATTTATTTTAATACCAACGTTACATAGATTTCCAGGTCAACCACTTTGGTCATTAACTGCAGCATGGATTGTTCTAGGTAGTCCATCTTCTCAGGAGTAAAACTACCTAAATAACAACTGTCTAACTTTTCTACCCAAACACAAAAGACAGGTTGCTGTTTAATTTTGGAATTTGTTAGAAAACTCCTCATAACTTGATTTTTGTAGTTATATCGACATGAGAAAATAAAAAAGTTACTTTCATTTTTTTGGTTGCAAATATAATTCGTTAGCAGCGAGTTGCGGGAGAAGGACATAGCATTGTGAAAAATATACACTCAAAACTTTGTCAGAATAAATGCGATTTGTAACTAAGTTACTAAACTAACTAACTAATGCATCCCGTGTAAAAAACGTGCCAAAAAAGGTTGTATTTTGAGAAGCCGTGCAAAAAAACTGTGTTATTTCGAGAAACTGTGCAAAAAAGGCGTGTAAAAAGAATTTCGTGACCGTACAAAAAAAAGAATCGGTCGCAAAAACAAGCGTGTTTAGAAAACCGTGTTATTTCGAGAAATCGTGCATAAAAGACGTGTAAAAAAAGACCGTGCAAAAAAATTCGGTGTATTTTTTTTTTTTTTTCTTCACATAACATTTATTTGACACGGCACAAATACAATTTAATGTTTAACGGCGCCAATTATATCTGATGACTTAAAAACTAAAGCAAATTTTTTATCCTCGCTGCCGACTACGAGCTGAAATTAAGTCTAACTTAAAACTAGCATGGGATTTCCAATCAGTGTTTTGTTGTTCAATGGTCGTCTGATAATCGTCGAATGGCATGTATGGATTCGTTCTGCTGAGCCACGATGTCGTGAGTTGGGACAGAGGCTCGTAGTCCTTGGGTCCTGGTTCTATTGTGCGGGGTCTGGTTGCTGGTTTTGTGCTTAAGGTTCAAACGTGTTCTTGTCGTTTTGTTGGGTGTAGACGGAGGGGAACGGGACTAGACTGGGGCGTGGATGGATTTCAGGAAAACGTATATAAGGGACATGTAGGATAGGTCACGGCTCGCCAAGACATCACGAACAGGAACAGCCGGCTGTCTACCCTCGGCCTGCAGGGAAGCTATTAATTTAGACCTGGCGTCACGGTGTACAGGGCATGACCAATCAACATGCTCTATGTCGTGATAACCTTCACCACAGGCACAGATACCACTTTCCCCGAGCCCAACACGACGGAGGAGCGCGTCAAATCTATAGTGATTGGACATAAGCCGGGACATCACGCAAATGAAATCCCGACCTACATCCAACCCCTTGAACCACGGGTTCGTCGATACTTTGGGGATTATGGAATGTAACCACCTTCCCAATTCCCCTCTGGTCCAAGCATTTTGCCAACTGATGATCGTATTCTGACGTACAAGTGCGAAAAATTCATTAAAGGCAATTGGTCTTTCATAAATATCACCGTTTGTTGCGCCCACCTTAGCCAAAGAGTCCGCTTTCTCATTACCCGGTATCGAGCAGTGAGAAGGGACCCACGCTAAGGTAATCTGAGTAGATTTTTCGGATAAAGCACTCAGATGTTCCCGTATTTTCCCCAGGAAATACGGAGAGTGCTTAACATCTTTCATCGATCGGAGAGCCTCAATGGAACTGAGACTGTCCGTAAAGATGAAATAATGGTCCGTGGGCATTTTTTCGATAATCCCTAGGGTGTACTGAATTGCAGCTAATTCTGCGACGTAAACAGAAGCAGGATTATCGAGCTTATGGGAGACGGTTAAATTGTTATTGAAGATACCGAAGCCAGTGGACCCATCAAGAAGTGATCCGTCAGTGTAGTACATATTGTCGCAGTTGATGTTTCGATATTTATTGGAAAAAATTTTAGGGATCTGCTGCACGCGTAAATGATCCGGGATTCCACGAGTTTCTTCTATCATGGATGTATCGAAAAACACAGTAGAATCAGAAGTATTTGATAAGTCGACACGATTTGGAATATTCGAAGAAGGGTTAATATTTTGGGACATGTGATTGAAATACAATGTCATAAAACGGGTTTGAGAATTAAGTTCGATTAACCTTTCAAAATTTTCAATCACGGGACGGTTCAAGACCTCACATTTGATTAGAATACGAGAAGACAGGCTCCAGAAGCGGTTTTTCAATGGTAGTACTCCAGCTAAAACCTCCAAACTCATCGTATGGGTCGACTGCATGCAACCTAAGGCGATACGCAAACAACGATATTGTATTCGCTCCAGTTTGATCAAATGTGTGTTTGCTGCGGAGCGGAAGCAGAAACACCCGTATTCAATAACAGACAATATCGTTGTTTGGTAAAGCCTTATAAGGTCTCCTGGATGGGCTCCCCACCATTGTCCGGTTATTGTACGAAGAAAATTCACTCTTTGTTGACATTTTTTCATCAGATACCTCACGTGACAACCCCAGGTGCCTTAAGAGTCGAACCAGACACCAAGATATTTGTGTACCAAAACCTGAGAAATCGTTTTACCCATTAATTGTGTTTGAAGCTGAGCAGGTTCATGCTTCCTAGAAAAAACTACTATCTCAGTCTTCTCCGGAGAGAATTCGATACCTAGCTGTAAAGCCCAAGCAGACAAATTGTCCAAGGTATCTTGCAATGGTCCTTGCAAATCGGCAGCTTTGGCTCCTGTAACAGAGATTACACTGTCGTCTGCAAGTTGTCTTATCGTGCATGAATTTGCCAGACATTCGTCGATGTCATTTACATAAAAGTTGTAAAGAAGGGGGCTTAAACATGAGCCCTGGGGAAGACCCATGTAGCTAATGCGAAAAGTTGCCAAATCGCCATGCGTAAAATGCATGTGCTTTTCGGACAACAAATTGTGCAAAAAATTGTTCAAAATTGGATAAAATCCTTGTCGGTGAAGTTTACCCGAAAGAATGTCAATAGAAACGGAATCAAAAGCCCCCTTAATGTCCAAGAACGCAGACGCCATTTGTTCTTTACGAGCATACGCCAGCTGAATATCTGTTGAAAGCAACGCAAGACAATTATTCGTCCCTTTGGCACGGCGGAAGCCAAATTGAGTTTCTGATAGTAGACCATTTGATTCGACCCAGTGGTCTAAACGACGGAGTATCATTTTTTCCATCAATTTCCGGATACAGGATAGCATTGCAATCGGCCTATAAGAGTTGTGATTAGAAGCTGGTTTCCCTGGTTTTTGGATGGCGATCACCTTCACTTGCCTCCAATCCTGCGGTACAATGTTTTGCTCCAGGAACTTATTGAACAAGTTCAACAAGCGCCTCTTGGCATTGCCGGGTAGATTCTTCAACAAGTTGAATTTGATTCTATCTAATCCCGGCGCGTTATTGTTACAGGACAGGAGGGCAACTGAAAGTTCTGCCATCGTAAAAGGTGATTCTATCGCGTCGTGGCCCGGAGACGCATCGCGAACAATATTTTGCTCAGGAACAGAGTCCGGACATACTTTCCTGGCAAAATCAAATATCCACCTACTTGAAGACTCCTCGCTTTCGTTGACCGTTACGCGATTCCGCATTCTTCGGGCTGTGTTCCAAAGAGTGCTCATCGATGTCTCCCTCGACGTCTCGTTCACGAACCGACGCCAATATCCACGTTTCTTTGCTTTAGCCAAGCTTTTAAGCTTGGTATCAAGCTCCGAATACCGTAAATAGTCGCCAGGTATACCTCCCGTCTGGTAGGCCTTAAACGCGTCGGATCTTTGCGTGTAGACATCGGAGCACTCTTGGTCCCACCACGGAGTGGGAGGCCGTTCTTTGATCGTTACGCCGGGATATTTCTTCGTTTGGGCTTGCAACGCGGCGTCGAGAATCAAGCCCGCGAGGAGGTTGTATTCTTCAAGTGGTGAATGATGTTGAATCGACTCGACCGCTTTTGAAATCATTTCCTCGTATAACTTCCAATCGACATTTCGTGTGAGGTCATACGGAATGTCAATTGGTCGCATGCGAGTTGACCCGTTAGTAATTGAAATAAGAATAGGCAGATGGTCGCTACCGTGAGGATCGAGGATTACCTTCCATGTGCAATCCAACCGTAGCGACGTCGAACATAAGGATAGATCCAAAGCGCTTGGGCGCGCTGGAGGTTTCGGGATACGTGTCATTTCACCGTTGTTTAAAATAGTCATGTCGAAGTCATCGCAAAGGTTATAGATTAAAGAGGAGCGGTTATCATTGTATGTGGAACCCCAAGCCACGCCATGAGAGTTGAAGTCTCCCAAAATCAAACGTGGCGAGGGAAGAAGTTCTATTTAATCAAAGAGCAGCCGTTGCCCAACCTGTGCTCTGGGGGGAATATATATTGAGGCAATACAAAGCTCTTTACCTTGTATTGTCATTTGACATGCGACAACTTCGATGCCTGGAATCGAGGGGAGGTTAATACGATAGAAAGAATAGCACTTTTTAATCCCTAAAAGTACTCCTCCATATGGGGTGTCTCGATCAAGGCGAATAATATTAAAATCATGGAAGTTGAGATCAATATTTGAAGTAAGCCAAGTTTCACAAAGGGAAAATGCATCGCATTTGTTTTTATTTATCAAAACTTTAAACGAATCAATTTTTGGTAAAATACTTCTACAATTCCACTGTAAGACAGAGATAGAATCCTTCATATACGCAGTTGAATTAGGCATCGAAGGATACAATCGCTGCAAGGAGAGGCCATTGGGCAGTCAACTGCTTCAAAAATGATCTAACTGTTGGGAGGAATGCTGTAAGAAAAATTTTAATTGGATCGGGTACATTGAAAGTTTCAAAAATCCAGTCCACAATGTCAGAAAATTTCACTAATCCAGAGTTTGTTTCATCAACTGGGAGTGTAAAAGGAGCAACTGGGGTTTTAGATGTTCCTGGCAGTGCTGGGAACTCCTTCTGGGACTTTAAATTTGCCAGCCCAGGAGGAGTTTGCTTCGGTTTTTCCGCAGCACTGTTTGGTTTGTTTGTAACTTTCATTTCACTTTGAGAAATCTTAGGACCTTTTCTGGGAAGTTTAGGAGAGGAAATATTTTTCCTCTTTCTAGACTCCCCAGGATTGGCGTAAGATGCTCCCGCTGGTGAATCGTCAGAATCGGTTTCCTCAGAGGGCAACAGATCGAAGGGGTTCGAAGTAACGGGAGAAGTGGTAACGGTCTTCTTCAGCATGTCAGCGTAGGAACGCTTTGAACGCTCTTTGAGAGACCGTTTTATTTTATCCCTGCGCTGCATGTACACCGCACATGTCGAGAGCTCATGCAGATTTTCTCCGCAGTGAATACACTTTTCAGCGTTAACACTGCAAGAATCTTCCGCATGAGACTCCCCACACTTGCCACAACGTGCCTTATTGCAGCAGTAGGCGGCTGTATGGCCTAACTGCTTGCAATTCAGGCAGTTCATGACGCGGGGCACGTAGAGCCTCACAGGGAGACGAACCCGGTGGATCGAGACGTGGCTTGGTAGTGCAGACCCGGCGAACGTAACTCGAAACGAGTCTGACGGAGTGTATACTGTTTTGCCACCGATGATCGATGCTGCCCGCAATTGCTTGCAGTCGAGCACCTTTACTTCGGGACACGTTTTGTTCTTAAAGCACCCTTTGGCACTTTGCAGTATACACTCGACGGACAGACTCGAATCGGTTATGACACCGTCGATCTCCACGTCTCGTGCGGGTATGTAAACGCGATACTCGCGTGTGAAGAGCTCAGAGCAAGCTATATCGTTGGCCTCTTTCAGGTTACCGACCACGACACGGAGCTTGTTAGGCCGGACCTTGGAAATTTCGGTCACGCCCTTGTACTCCTTCGTCAGGTCTTTAGAAATCTGCAAGAGGTTCAACTTTTTCGATTTCGGTCCTGCCTTTGGCCGAAAATAAACAGTATAGCTGCCCTGGGCTCCGTCTGGGTAAAGCCTGGGGCGAGGGGGGACTGAAGAATGAACAGGGGAGGGGGTAACAGAAGGGTCAGGGTCAGAGGGGTTCGGGGATGGTGGCGCGGGAGGCGAGGGATCTACATCCATCGCGCTAAGTTTAGCGCACTAGCGCTGACAAGAACACGTACCTTTTTATTTCTCCCTTCCAGTAAGGTTGGTTGTCCGATCGTTCGAAGTAGCAGCCGTTACAGCCAGCAGCACCAATACAGCAGCACCAAACAGCCACCAGCAGCGAGCCAGGTGTGAGATCACTCCACACAGCGATACAACTCGCTGACACTGATGGCTTCTTCTTTTTCCTCGTTTGTGTCTCGTCCACTGCTGTAGCACAATCCAGCCAGCAGCCAAATCGGCTTACGCACCAGCTGGCAGTCACGATGCGAAACAGTTGCACAAAGTAACGACCTTGAACCCGGATTTATTTCACTCGACCAGGCAAACAATGCCAACACTTGTTCACACGTCTTTTGTTTTATACTCTATCGGACCGATCACCAAACACGTCCAGTACTGATGCGTGTTCGGCACAGAATGAAAAAAAATTCGGTGTAATATCAAATGAAAATTTACTCTGTAAGAATAAATTTTACAAAAAAACTTTGTTTATTTTTAAACATTTATTTTTTTATTGTCTATTTCTACCAGTTAAGTAAACTGCTTAGCTTATAATGTGTAGTTTTTGCAGAAAAAAAATCAGATTAAAAAAAATGAGTTTTTTAATTACACTTTTGTTTTTTTTTTTCCAAAAATTTTTTTTGTCTCACGGTGTTTTTTTTTTCTTGAAGGATAACATTACTGTCTACAACTTTGCTGAAGACTTTATATCAATCAAACCAAACAATCTGGTTTTGATTTTTTTTTTCTCGAAAATTCTTACTTTTTTGTTTCTAATTTTTCCATGATTGGACAGCTATGAATGTTTAGCTAATCTTTTGTAGTTTTCATAAAAAAATAGAATTCTAGAAAATCAGCTGTTTTGGATAAATAATTTTAATTTTTTTACTTCTTTTTTAATAAATATTTTTTACCTACCATTTTCACATAGCTTCTTGAAAACGAAACGTGATTGAATAAAAAACACACACACATTAACCGATAGCACAAAATGACATCTTTTGCTTATAGAAATATCTATGCAAAGTTTCAATCTAATCAAAAATGGTCGATAAAAATAGTTGTTCATTTTTGTAGTTTTGTGGCTCATTTATGATTATGCTTAATTTATTCATTAGAGAACAGCTAAATAAACATAAACAAAAATTGTTTTACATTTTTTTTTTCTAACATTGAGCTTGAGATGTTTTAAAGATTCAAGTCGTGAGATTTTACGAAAACTGGTCTTTGTTGTAGGCAGATTAATGCATATTCAATATTATTCATTGATTTCTATCGCATAATGGTAATTATAAGCATCTGGCAACACATCAGCACTAACAGTTCATTACTTGGTTCTCTTTCCTTTTTCAGCTTTACGCGTCTCTGGTGACGTCTAAATTAAGAAGATATATCGCGCTCTCGAGAACTGTATGTCAGCACGCGTAGCGCTTGCTGCCTCTTCTAGTGCCACCGAGGCGATTTTCCCGATTTCATACGCACAAGTTGTTCGGAGGTACCTGCAAACTGTCGGTGGCCCTGGTGGTCATCGAATTCGGATAGAGCAATTCCTATAGCTTTGACAACGACCAGTTTGACTTTGTAGGTTGTAAAACCACCGACGAAACGGCTCATACTGTGGTGCGTGCGAAACCAAACGTAATTTACAGACAAGTGCGAAACTAACTGGCCTAGCAATGATATTACTTGAAGGGTAGGGTAAGACAAGCAATCCGCTAATTCGGCGAAGTGAATGATTGTGATAGCAATCGATAGTTTTGATCTGTGTTTCAAAGAATAAAATGTTACAGAAATTGTGTCTGCTCATGAAAAGAAATCTCATTTTCGGAATGTTTCCTGTTCGCGAGTGAATGAGGTTATCTGGTTTACGCAATTTCTACACCAGCTGTTCGTATAGTGAATATAAGGCTAATTTCGATATTTGCCGATGAGCGCTTAATTAAACACACGTGCGTTTTGCAACTTGGTAGTGATTTTGCGCCAAGCTAGAGGGCAGTATACGGAGGAATACCAAGAAGGCAAATGTTTACTGATTCCATCATCGAGTGGAGATAATCGTTCGCAGATTAGAGCAAATCAGACGCCACAGTCGAAGAAGTGGCATCTGGAAGTTGGAATTTTCATGCCGCTGGCCAAAGTCTGAAGCTGACAACTTTCCTTGCCCCGCATGTTCCTCTGTACATACGCGCAACGGAGTTCCTAAACAATCCGCACTGATACGGCTTCCTCACAATATACGGATAGCCGTTTCAGTGAGAGAATAATCGAATCGCGGACTTGAAGACAAGGAGAAGAGCGACGCTGAGTCAAAGTGCGGCTGGAATTTTTCGTGGGCGAAATTTTATCAACAAAAGGCCGCCAACCTGGAACTCATGGAATTAGAGAATATCGTGGCCAATACGGTCTACCTGAAGGCGCGCGAAGGTTAGTCAAACAAATTTTACGAATACTTGTTGTTTTTTTACTTTAGTTTACTGATTTTTTTCCACAACAATTTAGTTTACTGATGTTTCTGCGTAAAACTTATGATAAAGCGTAAGCGAATGTACACATTTTTCGGCAAGTTTACCAGTTGTTATTCTTGAACGCTTCGTTATGGTTTGAACTGTTGAGCATTGTTCCATGAATTTTGAGAGAGGCAAATTCGAAAAATGTTGTACGTTGATTGTCGGAAGTTTCTTTAACGATGTTAACATGTTACTAATTGACATTGTTAACGAAAGTTTAACTTCTTTTGTTTCGGATATCTTCAAATTGATGGTGTCATTAGCAACTTGCAATTGTAGCGAAGTTACTCTTAGCTTTTGAATTTCATTGCGTGGTCGTCGATAAACAAATGCATAAATTATTCACGGGTAGTTAACCAACTACATATAATACGAAATGATAAACTGAATCAATAATAATTCGCGGAACTCGATTATTTCGTTAGAAAAAGCTCAGTGAAATGCTGACATTCAAATTGCTTCTGTAGGTTGAAAACCACGGTTTTCCAATCAATTTTATATTAGATGAAATCACGCTACCTCATGCCACTCAATGAGGAAACAAAGTGTCGTAGACTGATTTATTTGATAATGCCGGTCTGAAAGGGAGAGTTAATGTGAGTATAGAGTGTATCGTTATTATTTCTTTATTAAACCACGTATACATGTATATTGTATAGAGTAAAATGAATACCTCTGAACTGAAAGCATGAATAGAGCGAAAATTATGTTTGTGTAACATCAATTGATATTTAAATTTGTAATTTATAATATTAGAAACCAATTGGTCGCATTGGTGTGCTTCTGATTTTGTGTCTAATGTGCTATGTTTGAAAAAAAAAAACAAACTGAAGAGGATCATCTGTGTTTCAAAAGAACAAACTGAAGTGAGAGGAAAAAATAAAACAAACTTCCACAAGAAGTGTTTAAGTGTCAGGGGGTTCAAACTTTTCTTTCATTCACTTCAGTTTGAAACAGCTTCTTATTTTTATATACTCAGGATCAATCTGTCAGCAACGTCAATATTCTTGACTACTGTTGCGAAGCATCAGTCGGATAACCAGCTAAGTACACAATTGATACAAGTGTCGTCATTCCAACGAAATAGATGGGAATGCCAAACGTAAACATTAGGCTTGAAGACAGAACAATTATGCATGCAACTTTGGTCGATTTGACGTACGCGCGAGAGGAATGGTCAGAATACAAAATGAGGTATTTGTTACTATTCAACTTCCTCTGTTGGGAAACCTCTCAATTTACATCATTCTATGGTAATTATTAGCAGGTTGTGCACAAACATCAACTGTCGTTTTTTTAAGCACGAATAGTTCACTAGTCCATTGTGACGGTTTTTCCCAACTCGATTGGTAGCTACCGATATTGCAATTGATTCCAAAAAAATAATCAGGATGAAATCTAGGTAATGGAAATATTTTATGAACCGTATTTTGTTGTAACGGCTTATAGGTATTCCCATCTAGCAACTTTACCAAAAATCGTAAATATTAGGTTGTTATTCATATTAATTTTTTCACCTCAGTTCTGTGTGAGAAACTGGCCGAATGTAAACAAAAATGCAACTTTCGAACGCAATTTTTGCGCTAAAACTAAATAACACTGATAAGAAACACTGAGTAACGTTTACTCATTTTATTTCGTCATTCCCTTTTCCTAGATTAAAGGATTAATCACACCAACAAAAAAAGCAAAACTGAGCAAAAAATTTTTAGTTTAATTTTTTCTGTTATAATAGAATTGAGTCAGTTGCTCCTGCACGGGGCTCCCAGAGACCGGTTTAAAAAAAATGTATCAAAGGATCTGAGTTTACCGTTCGATTCGTTACGACGTCCTGAATCTCTGGTGAAAATTTCAAAATTGTCGTACGGTACATTTTAGTCCCACAGTGCACAGTGGTTTAAACTCCAATTATCGTGATCGTTTTAGATTTGACTGTGAAAGCTGATTTTATGTACTCAATGTTTTAAGCAAAATTGTTTCATAGAACAAGACCTTACTTTTGGCGTTTTCGGTTTTTCGATCAATCCACATAACAGATAAACAAAATATTTTTTTAGTTTTCAATATCTACTAGGTTACTTTCTCCAGCCAACTTGTGGGAAAATGTAAAAGAAAAACAATCGCTGAACACTGCGTTGGACAAGACAGAGTAGAGTTTTTTGTAAAACACATCTCCTTAAAATCAGTTTTTGTCTCAAAATTGTTGATGTTATGGGTTAAAGTAATGGAAAACGAGATTTGAATGAAATACAACGTTTTTTTCTTTCATTTTTTGCTGCCGTAGTAGTCCACTTTATAAACGCATCCGTTTTCGAGATTTTTCAATTTTATGTTTTTTGAAAATTTGAATTGATAAACCTTTTTTAAGTTACTCTGCCGCTACAAAGTTCATAAAAATGTATGAATTGTATATCACATTTTAGCAGTAATAAAATTTTTTTACAATTCGCGCAATTTCGCACAGATATGGGATAAAGTTGTCTTCTATGGGCTAAAGTTGTCTTCTAGAAAACAGTTTGTGTAAAAATGGTATTGATGATTATGAAAATTTTCAGAGCCAGAACGGTTTTTTGACCGGTGTATTTTATTTTGTCATTTCGGAAACAGTCAATGTGTTGTCTTAATGTTTGATAATAAATATGAAATCGGAAAAGTAATCAACTAGAAATGTTTTACTGTCTACTTTTGTGTTCTGATCTGTGCTTTCAATGAGTAATACTTTTTATTGCAGCTGATGTGTGTAAATCGGTTAAGAAGGAAAATATTACTTACATAGCGAAAACACAACTAAAGTCTGGAACGCGCAAAACATGGTCGACCTCAAATTGGTGTACCTATTCACCACAGTGTACACTGGCGAGTAGTCCGGAAAGTGGAAAAAAACCTGCTGGGCAAAAATGTAGTCCTCGTGTAGCTGCACCGTAAAAACGAATTCGATATAAGTAAACTCGACCGGCACGAACAACGCAGTCTATTTTTTTTCCTCCTAATCTCTTTTCCTCTTCTGCCATGCTCAAGAAACAAACTGTAAGATGCACCGCAGATAACTCTGCTGTGTAATTATTGTGCGTAGTGTCCATACGTGTGAGAAAGTACACCATAGTTCATTGTCTCTCAAGAGAAAGATTTCAGATTCCACCACGGTGCTTTTTGAAAGCTCGTCAGATACACATGGTCCGTTGTTCTCTTCCAGTATGTGCGTTGATTAGCTCTTTAGTGTGAGAACAGTTGTTTTCGCAGTGCAAGATATTCTCCTACACTTTAGGTTAAATTGCTGGATGTAGCCAAATCAACCGTAACATACATTTTACAAGTATTCGGGGAGCGTCTGTCGACCACCAGGAAGCCTTGAATGTAATCTGGACATGGCAGTGACGACGAAGAAGGTGGCGGCAAAATAGAGGCGAAACCCCAACCTCTCCATCCGGGACATCGTTGACAACAACAATGTCTCTCATACTATTGTACAGCTAGCCAAGAAACGAGTGGGGTTGTCGACGTTTAAGAAGGTGAAGGAGGCGAACCGCGATCACAAACAAAACATGCCGGCAAAGCAGCGGTCCCGAAAAAAAAAAATTCTCAGGAATCGATTGGTAGGTGTCTGATCCACGTAAAATGGCAGAAACATGTCAATTTTGCTCCAATTCCCCTGCAATACTAAAATAGGTTCATCTCAACGTTAGATTAACTTATTCAAAATCCGCTTTATGTAATATCAGGAGTGTAAGAGATACACAAAGTTACTGTCAGAATTTGTCTTTAAATGATACTTCCCCTTTTGCGGGGTTGCATTTTTGACCAGAGCCGGTCAAAACATAGAAATATCGCTTCAGCTATTAGACAGAATCATCGCGCCTTCGATAAAGTTGAATGCGTCCCCCTCTCCGCAAAAAGGAGAGGATTATGTGAAGACAAATTGTTATTGTATCTTTGAATATCGCTTACACTCTTGATCTTGAAGGTAATTTAACGTCGAGATAAACCTATTTTAGTATTGTAGGTGAGTTGGGGCAAAATCGACATGTTGCTGATACTTTACGTAGATCAGACACCTACCAATCAAATTCTGAAATTTTTTTACTCAATATGAGATATAATTTTACTACCACTTTTATATAATGGCGTCGAAAAAACAAAGAAAATTTCCTATTAAAAATGGCGCCATTGTTGCCTCTTAAATTGAAATATGTTTTAACTCGGGGGAATTTATTTTTGCATCAAACGGTATCATAAAAACATACAGAGAAGCCAAGGCAAAAAAATGGTTGCACTGTGTAATCAACAGCTGATTCTTTAAAATCAAAATAAAACAGTTTTTACGAGGTATTAGTTGGGACAACACCAACATGCCCTTATAGCCTTTCGTGGAGATGATTCTAGAACGGGATTTTCCGCGTTATATTATTAACAGATGTTAGCTCTCCAGAGTCCCGAGATACCTGCGAATTGAAAAAAAGTGATTTTTTTAAATTCGCAAAAAGTGGAGGCAGTCCAAAGGACTTTAGTATGGGTTTATTCTCAGGCTTCCCACCACGTACCCTTCCTTCAATCTGAAATCTACAGTACTCCTGTTGACTCTCCTTCTAACGAAAATAAGTACCTATTATAATAAAACTGGTGTGAGTAACGTATGAAAGTTCTCTTCAGGGAATTGCAACTAGGCGATAGCGTTAGGATGAACAGAGGCTCGGTATAGTAGAGAGTAGCTTGAAACAAAAAGGTAAAACTTACACATGAGCACGGATATGAATGATAAGCGTATCACTTACTTCAATAGTAATACTGCCAATAATATGAAGTGAGGAGTACAGAAAACACCTGGGCAATATCACAGTAGATCTAATCTCTGGTCGCAGTGATGAGTCCACACAGGAAAAAAGGGCATGAAAGGTACCCCGATGCAGCGTTGCCAGGTATCCAGATTTAGCTGGATTATCCCGATTTTTGAACATGTATCCAGATGTAGACAGATTTGATGTCCAATTATCCAGATTTTTCATGAATGATCCAGATTGTATACCGATTTTATTTTCTCTGTTCCGCAAAAAGGTCATCACTTCAAATTTGGCGCGAAATTTTGCAATTTTGTGGCCTCAAATTTTACGTACCCCAAGACTTTTATCCGAAGAATTTACCTTTCACCCACACACTACTCACACACACATACACTACTCACACACACACTACTCACACACATACACACACTACTCACACACACACTACTCACACATACACACACTACTCACACATACACACTACTCACACACACACACACACTACTCACACATACATACACACGCTATTCACACATCCACACGCTACTCAGACACACACGCTTGACGACACACAATACCTACACTATCGGCAGCACCCAAACGGCTTCCAAGTTTTCCAATGGTCCCCAGTGTCGTTCACGTTCAATTTCGGGCTGTAATCCAACAACGATATCTAAATTAGATTACCACTGGTGGGGTCCAACTCAGATCGAAGAGAAGCCGAACTGTTCGCCTTGACGGTCGACCAGAGAATGATCTTTTCTCAACATGGAATGTCCTTTTATAGCGTCACTCAGTGTGGGGAACTTGGGTGATTAGGCGAAGAGCCGATCACGTGGAAGCATTTCTGCTTTCTTTCTTTGTCGCTTACGTTTGGTGATGAATGCGATGCCAATTGGTTGGCATTGCTAGCCAATGACTGAATGCGTGAAATCATTTCGTCTATGTTTTTGAAGTCTGCGTTAGGGAAATATACCAATCGTATGAAAAATGTATGTGGATATTCGACCTTCGAACTTTTCCGCAATTTTCACAAAGTAATAAGAAAATGGTAACTAAAATTATCATGTTATACAAATCTTGTATATTTTTGCTTTTCAACGGTATATTAACTATTGAAATCGGAACAGTTGTTTGAGCGCTATTAGCATCTAAAATCTTCCATTCCCCTAACCAAAAACGTATGTAACGTGTTCAATCCAGTTTTCACAGAATGTACCTTAGTATAGTGAAGAAAGACGTAGTCCCACGTCAAAATGACCTGGCAACGCTGCCCCAATGGGTGGTAGCAGCCATGATATGAACACCGCACTCAAAGCTGATGTTATACTGAAAGTGAAACGGCGCGAAACGGAGCTTCGCTTCGCTTTCAGTATAACATCAGCCTAAGGTCGATGGCATAGTGAGCCCCGCGAATAGCGGTTCAAAGCGATTGACCTTGCCGTCGTTAAATGTACATTGTGATGGCCCCAGGGAAAGGGGAAAGGTATTTGTATGGACAATATCCAAACCCACGAGACACCACTGCACAGTGGTCCAATAAGGCAAAAAGTGGAACTTAATTCCATAGCGCCTTTTACCTTCATTCTAGCTTAAAAGTGTCTTCGGAACAATTGTTGGTATGAATGACCCGCATAACCGCAAATTGTCAAAAAGTATGAAAAGTTTACTATACTAAAAAAAAAATTAACTTTTTTGTGTTAAGAGATTGAAGAATAGTTTGTTCAGCAAAGTTGTAGAAGATTCAAAAATATGAAACTTTGTTGAACAAATGAAAATCCTATCTTCTTTCGGTACAAAGCTATAAAATATATTACATGGAACTTACTTAAAAGTTAGTTTTTTGTACTTAACTTTTGTTAGTTGCATTTTTCACGAAAGTAACTTTCGGAGGAATTGTTAGGGCACATAAAACACACATTTTTGCTAAAGGTCATATATCTCCAGGACATTTCCTTACAAAGTTATATCATATTTTAGCTTATTTTTTCGATAACTTCAAGAACGTATAGGTTGAAAAGGGGCAAGTGGAATCATGATGTCAATACTTTTCCTTGAAGTTAAGCAGAAGTACTATAAACTCCTTTAGGTTCTATTCGTCCCAATCCACCCATATTAGAGTACGGTGAGCATATGTTACAGTAGGTTTTCATATATCCAAAATACTAACTTTTTTGTGTTAAGAGATAGAGGAATGGTTAATTCGGCAAAGTTATAAAACGTGCAAAAATATGAATCTTTGCTGAACAAACAAAATTCCTATCTTCATTGGGTACAGAGTTACAGAGTATTTCCTGTAAAAGTTACTTAAAAATTAATTTTTTACACTTAACTTTTGTTAGCTACATTTAACAAGAAAACGTTATTCTAAAGAAGCATTTAGGCATACAAAACACACGTTTTTGTTGAAGACCACACATCTCCAGGACTTTTCCTTACAAAGTTATAGCATATTTTAGCTTATTTTTTCGATAAATTTAAGAACGTATTTAGTAAAAAGGGGCAAGTAGAATCATGATTTTAATACTTTTTTTCGAAGCTTAGCTCGAGTGCTCAAAACTGTTATAAGTTCCATCTGTCCCAATCCACCTAATTTAAAGTTATCGAAAAAATATGCTGAAATGTGCTATAACTTTGTAGGGAAAAGTCCTGGAGATGTGTGGTCTTCAGCAAAACCGTGTGTTTTGTATGCGCAAATGCTTCTTTAGAACAACGTTTTCTTGTAAAATGTAGTTAACAAAAGTTAAGTGTAGAAAATTAACTTTCAAGTAAATTTTACAGAAAATACTCTGTAACTCTGTACCCAATGAAGATAGCAATTTCGTTTGTTCAGCAAAGATTCATATTTTTGCACGTTCTCAAACTTCGCCGAATTAACCATTCCTCTATCTCTTAACACAAAAAAGTTAGTATATTGTTTATATGAAAACCTACTGTAACATATGCTCGCCGTACTCTAATATTGGTGGATTGGGACAAATGGAACCTAAAGGAGTTTATAGTACTTCAGCTCAACCTCAAAGAAATGTATTGACATCATGATTCCACTTGCCCCTTTTAAACTTATACGTTCTTGAAGTTATCCTAAAAATAAGCTGAAATATGATATAACTTTGTAAGGAAATGTCCTGGAGATATATGACCTTTTGCAAAAATGTGTGTTTTGTGTGCCCTAATAATTCCTTCAAACAATACTTCTGTGTAAAATGCAACTAACAAAAGTTAAGTACAAAAAACTAACTTTTAAGTAAGGTCCATGTAATATACTTTAAAACTTTGTACCGAAAGAAGATAGGATTTTCATTTGTTCAACAAAGTTTCATATTTTTGAATCTTCTACAACTTTGCTGAACAAACTATTCTTCTATCTCTTAACACAAAAAAGTTAAATTTTTTTTTTAGTATAGTAAACTTTTCATACTTTTTGACAATTTGCGATTATGCGGGTCATTCATACCAACAATTGTTCCGAAGACACTTTTAAGCTAGGATGAAGGTAAAAGGCGCTATGGAATTAAGTTCCACTTTTTGCCTTATTGAACCACTGTGCACTGTGATCAACATTTTTCTTTCAATGTGCAAGTTTAAATAATTAGATTAGAGTTTTTTTATGTAGCAGTAGAGATTTGACTTGAACGAGCAATGCGTTTTTGATTATATTACAGTTTTGTTCTAATGAACCCCAAACTTTCAATATGACCTAGTCAGTTTATTTGTAAATCGTCATCTAACATGTCGTATAGTGATATATCGTGACTATGAGCTGAGTTCGCAAAATTTACGACAGGATTGTCGGAGTTGTAGGAGAATTTTATCTGTAAGATGTGATCACACTAGAATTGAATTTAGTAAGAAATTGTACGTTTTCAGTTGAAATTATAGGTTTCACAATAGAATGATTGCTTGTCTCTATGGCAACACGGACTATTTTTGGCTTGCTCCGACGAATTCGCCGTGTGGGAAAAACCGGGTGCATCGTCGTTCACGAATGTCGGTGTTGATCAAAATCAATGTGAAAATTAAATTATCACATAAGCGTAACAGAATTCCAGTGAGCTGTGATGCTTGCTTACTAACGAGCTATTGTATGATGCTTCCATCGCTAGATAGCTGGAAACGCCACATTGACGCCTTACAGCAGGCAAATACTTCCTGTTCGTCCGTCACTCCTTCGTAATTGATGAATGCCAGGAGTAAGAGACGTAACATTCTGTGTAGTTGATAGGATGGTTTTTATCCAGCGTTCAACATCATCGGTCTTCTACACGCTCTCAAGAGATTCGAACTTATCCAGCACTATTTATCTCCAAAACACAGATATTATGCTTCTGAACCCCTACTAATTGATCCGTATTACGCTCGAGAATCCGACCGGAAGCTGTCGTTTAGAGAACTGTAAATGATTCGAAACTAAAAACTGTTTAAACTGTTTTTTCTCTTTTTTGAATAACAATTTTTAATTATGATGAGTAATTTTAACATCACCGAACATACAATTGTTAAATAGTTGGCAGTGGTGAATAAATGTGGATTTTTAGTATACTGTTCCATCAACACAACGCCCAAAATAATTAGATCATCTATCAGCGTGGAAGCTACAGCTACCAAGAAACTTGCGTGAGACTTAAAAATATCTTGACTATCTAGATGTACTAGGGACAACATCGAGGTTCAAAAATGTTATCTGAGTGCAAACATTGAACGTGCGCGTGAGTTGAATTAGTTGAAAGCTTTCAATGTTTGTAGCCGCATACTGGTACTACCACCCCTGTACCAGTCGAGAAACCTTTCTGACCGGGGGTAATAATTTTGTGTAAATATCATACCGCTTAAGCTCAGCAGCTTAACGATCCGAAATTCATTTGTACCCACCTATTGCTGGTAACGCTTGTAAACAGATAATTCCCCTTATTTACGTGTCATATCGTGACCGTTGGAAACACATAATTTGTCTTTTATGTTGGCTATTTTGTGAATGTTGATAAGAAAGCAAATTTGTTGCTTGATTTAATCATAAACTTATGCTTTAACCCGTAAAGACCCGGGACGGAACTTTTTTTTAGAAAATGGTCGTTCTCAGCGATGCTGCGGCCGATTTGAGTAAACTCGGAATATTATTCAAGGGGAATAGTTGTTCTAAGTTTTAGTAAGGGTGCCACCCCTCTGAACCCCTCCCAGTTTATGTGAGACCCAAATATGTCTGTGCCTTTTTTTATTTTTTCCTACTGATTGAACAAACGCATGGATTTATCATACGTATCAAATGTCCTTTGCATCAAATCATGTCGAGTAGATGAAATACGATTAACAAAAGTAAATTTTGAAGTTACCAAATTATTTCAGTGCAAAATCACATAACTACGTATTTTCATAGAAAGTCAAAAAAGATGTTCTACTGAGGGAGATTGTAGCTGTGTCCTTCAAGTTTTCTACTCTACATTTTTAGAATTAGGTCTTCTAAGTCCAAATATGTTAAAAGATTCATTCTAGCATATACAGATTTTGAGAAAAACAAGTTTGAATTCACTAAAGTACGAATTTTCATGGAAATTCGATTTTCTCAGTCTCTCACAGTAGGTTTCTATTTTGTTTTTCCATTTTTCAACTTTACATTTTTAGAATTAGGTCTCCTGAATTCGAATATGGCGAAAGATTTATTCTAGCATGAACAGATTTTGAGAAAAACAAGTTTGAATTCACTAAAGTACGAATTTTCATGGAAATTCGATTTTCTCAGTCTCTCACAGTAGGTTTCTATTTTGTTTTTCCATTTTTCAACTTTACATTTTTAGAAAAAGGTCTCCTGAATTCAAATATGGCGAAAGATTTATTCTAGCATGAACAGATTTTGAGAAAAACAAGTTTGAATTCACTAAAGTACGAATTTTCATGGAAATTCGATTTTCTCAGTCTCTCACAGTAGGTTCCTATTTTGTTTTTCCATTTTTCAACTTTACATTTTTAGAAAAAGGTCTCCTGAATTCAAATATGGCGAAAGATTTATTCTAGCATGAACAGATTTTGAGAAAAACAAGTTTGAATTCACTAAAGTACGAATTTTCATGGAAATTCGTTTTTCTCAGTCTCTCACAGTAGGTTTCTATTTTGTTTTTCCATTTTTCAACTTTGTATTTCTAGAAAAAGGTCTCCTGAATTCAAATATGGCGATAGATTTATTCTAGCATGAACAGATTTTGAGAAAAACAAGTTTGAATTCACTAAAGTACGAATTTTCATGGAAATTCGATTTTCTCAGTCTCTCACAGTAGGTTTCTATTTTGTTTTTCCATTTTTCAACTTTACATTTTTAGAAAAAGGTCTCCTGAATTCAAATATGGCGAAAGATTTATTCTAGCATGAACAGATTTTGAGAAAAACAAGTTTGAATTCACTAAAGTACGAATTTTCATGGAAATTCGATTTTCTCAGTCTCTCACAGTAGGTTTCTATTTTGTTTTTCCATTTTTCAACTTTACATTTTTAGAAAAAGGTCTCCTGAGTTCAAATATGGCGAAAGATTTATTCTAGCATGAACAGATTTTTAAAAAACAAGTTTGAATTCACTAAAGTACGAATTTTCATGGAAATTCGATTTTCTCAGTCTCTCACAGTAGGTTTCTATTTAGTTTTTCCATTTTTCAACTTTACATTTTTAGAAAAAGGTCTCCTGAATTCAAATATGGCGAAAGATTTATTGTAACATGAACAGATTTTGAGTGAAACATGGTTAAAATTATCAAAGTATGTACGTCTTAGACAAGTAATTATATCTGTATCTAACTAGATACCAGCAACTCGGTATCAAAGTTTTGGTTCATAGCATAGAGCAGAATTCGTATATTTATAAACCATACGGAATCTCGGGTTGATTTAGAGATATACGAACTGAAAAAAAAAAATTAAAGCCTTTCAAGTTTTAAAACAAAAAAAAGAGTCACGTGGCTTGTGATTAGTCTTTAGAGTAAATAAAGCGGACGATAGAGTTTTTTTTTGTTTTCTTGGACAATTTATACGGAGACTACGGTCGGAACTACGAATAACTAACCAAACCAACGAAGATAAAAAAAATCGATGTGAGCACTGGCACCGCAAAACGTTTGTGTTAGTGTGTACCTTAATGTACCTTAGTGAGTACCTTAGTACCTTAGTGAGTTCAAACTCGTTTTTCTCAAAATCAGTTCATGCTAGAATAAATCTTTCACCATATTTGGATTCAGGAGACCTTTTATAAAATGCAAAGTTGAAAAATGGAAAAATAAAACAAAAATCTACTGTGAGAGACTGAGAAAGTCAAATTTCCATGAAAATTCGTACTTTAGTGAATTCAAACTTGTTTTTCTCAAAATCTGTTCATGCTAGAATAAATCTTTCGCCATATTTGAATTCAGGAGACCTTTTTCTAAAAATGTAAAGTTGAAAAATGGAAAAACAAAATAGAAACCTACTGTGAGAGACTGAGAAAATCGAATTTCCATGAAAATTCGTACTTTAGTGAATTCAAACTTGTTTTTCTCAAAATCTGTTCATGCTAGAATAAATCTTTCGCCATATTCGAATTCAGGAGACCTAATTCTAAAAATGTAAAGTTGAAAAATGGAAAAACAAAATAGAAACCTACTGTGAGAGACTGAGAAAATCGAATTTCCATGAAAATTCGTACTTTAGTGAATTCAAACTTGTTTTTCTCAAAATCTGTTCATGCTAGAATAAATCTTTCGCCATATTCGAATTCAGGAGACCTTTTTCTAAAAATGTAAAGTTGAAAAATGGAAAAACTAAATAGAAACCTACTGTGAGAGACTGAGAAAATCGAATTTCCATGAAAATTCGTACTTTAGTGAATTCAAACTTGTTTTTCTCAAAATCTGTTCATGCTAGAATAAATCTTTCGCCATATTTGAATTCAGGAGACCTTTTTCTAGAAATGCAAAGTTGAAAAATGGAAAAACAAAATAGGAACCTACTGTGAGAGACTGAGAAAATCGAATTTCCATTAAAATTCGTACTTTAGTGAATTCAAACTTGTTTTTCTCAAAATCTGTTCATGCTAGAATAAATCTTTCGCTATATTTGAATCCAGGAGACCTTTTTCTAAAAATGTAAAGTTGAAAAATGGAAAAACAAAATAGAAACCTACTGTGAGAGACTGAGAAAATCGAATTTCCATGAAAATTCGTACTTTAGTGAATTCAAACTTGTTTTTCTCAAAATCTGTTCATGCTAGAATAAATCCATCGCCATATTTGAATTCAGGAGACCTTTTTCTAGAAATGCAAAGTTGAAAAATGGAAAAACAAAATAGAAACCTACTGTGAGAGACTGAGAAAATCGAATTTCCATGAAAATTCGTACTTTAGTGAATTCAAACTTGTTTTTCTCAAAATCTGTTCCTGCTAGAATAAATCTTTCGCCATATTCGAATTCAGGAGACCTTTTTCTAAAAATGTAGAGTAGAAAACTTGAAGGACACAGCTACAATCTCCCTCAGTAGAACATCTTTTTTGACTTTCTATGAAAATACGTAGTTATGTGATTTTGCACTGAAATAATTTGGTAACTTCAAAATTTACTTTTGTTAATCGTATATCATCTACTCGACATGATTTGATGCAAAGGACATTTGATACGTATGATAAATCCATGCGTTTGTTCAATCAGTAGGAAAAAATAAAAAAAGGCACAGACATATTTGGGTCTCACATAAACTGGGAGGGGTTCAGAGGGGTGGCACCCTTACTAAAACTTAGAGCAACTATTTCCCTTGAATAATATTCCGAGTTTACTCAAATCGGCCGCAGCATCGCTGAGAACGACCATTTTCTAAAAAAAAGTTCCGTCCCGGGTCTTTACGGGTTAAACATTATGTAAATGATGAGAAAGTTCTACTGGAGTCATGATTTGCAAAACCCGACAAACTTTGACTTTTTAATTCTTCGTATTTTTTCATTCTGCCAGAAACAAAAATTTTCCGCCAAATCTTGAATGAATTATTCATTTAGCGTTTTATGAACATGAACCATTAAAACGTAAACAATTTACGAGGGTAACCCCAGAAATTGTGTACCTAACAAATGAAACACCACAGGTGTAGGAAGATGTAATATCGTTACTCACTGCACTCTCCTTCTATCTTGCTACACTTTTCCAGTTACGTTTGATGGCTTCGACACCATGTTTACAGTGAAAAATGAAATTTCCTAAAATCGCTAGCAATTGCAGACTCCACCTCGTCACAATCTGAGAGGGCTTAATTTGTTGAAAAGGGTGTTGGCAACATGGGCATTTCGTTTTCGGTAAATTAGGTTAATTTTTTTTGATTTAATCATCCAAATTCTCCAGTTTGTTCGTTTGTTTCTTTTAAAAACAATCAATCAAATTCTCCCACTCGCATCACAAAAAACCGAAGCCATGCACCTACCAGCGAACGATACTGTCTTCATCATCTTCGGAGGATATGTCCGCGTTTTATGAGTGGGCTTTTGTCTCCTGTTGGGTTCGAATTGCTTGTCCCAAGTTACGTTTATGGTTATGAATTGACGCAAATATTCAACTCTGTTACTGCGGTATATCGCAAAATATGCAATATTGCCATGACGCTGTTTTCGATCGCAGCTCTTTCGACCGCGTTGAAACTTTGTCACCTAAATTATAACGGCCCCAAACGGAGGACCAGACTCCCACCGAACAGCATATATTCAGGATTTGATTATGATTGAAGTTAAACCTCTCTAATATATGTATTGAATCACATAACGATGACCAATTTTCTTCGCTGTTAGCGATTATTATAGATGGATGCTAAGCAAAGTTTAAAACTTCACATATAAACTTTCTAAAGTGGATGCTTCGAAAAAGAAAATTGTTCATGCGATGCCTTCTGTGAGTCAGTCAAGCCGGAAGCCTCGAGAGACGCCAAATAAACTCATATGAGAAACTTGATCTTTAACGTCTAGACATAACAACAAAAGTTTTATCATTATTTTGGAATGAAATGATTTAGCTTCGTATAATGGAAGTGATTTGATGAGAATGATGGCATGAACGCGAACAGTCACGAAAGGAAAGAGATATGGAAGCAAATCGAGTAGATCCTAATCAATTTGGTTTCATTAATTACCTACTAATGACAATACTTTTTCCATTCGCATATTATGAAAAATGACCGGATTAGAATCAATTTGATCTAAATTAATAAATAATAATTTTAGTTATTGCGTTCTCAATAAACGAAAAAGAAGTTTGAACAGATTTTATTACCAAATAATAAATCGAATTGCTATTCTGAAGATTTTCAGGCTGAACAACATGATACCAATAACAAGATGGCACTGTATGCAGCACATCAGCAAAGTAAACACAGCACTCTAAAAAATACACATGGCATAGCTGATGCAATTTGTCTCATTTCCGCATTGAGCAGACATCACATTTTACCATTCAGTAATATCGGTTCCAGCTCTTCCGAGTTCTCTGGCCACAAAATGTACAAAATATGTAGTGGCTTTTTGTGGGATAACCTGATAATACATCAAAGTCGTCTAAAACCGACGGTGTCAAGTTCGTTGCGCTTGACAACAAGTTGATTTACTTTGCTACTCTATTGATTTCTCGCTGCATCGCTGGCCCAGCTAAGAAACATTCTTTATCCACGTTAGTAACTTAATCAATATTTATGATGTTTTCACACAAAGTTGACGCTGTTTGTTCTATTGAACTTTTGCGAGTTTGCCAGTTGACTGCGAGGCATGCAGTGGTTACGTTGTGAAAGAATTTGATTTATGGACAGTTTATTACGTTCTATCAGTGTATTTGTCATTACTTCATCAGTCAATTTTTTTTTCTAGCTATGGCTTAATTTGTCATTTTGCCTCTGTTGCTGTTCATCAATGATGGTTTCAAACTTAAACTATATACTCATATTTAATTTTTCATTTCAATGTCTGAGCGAAATAGTCTATATTAGAGGAATTATATGGCACATTGTAAAAATGTTTGAAAAAGACTTTACTTTAGGTTATTTTCATATTGAATCTAACAAATCATTGACATTTAATATCTAGTGCTATTTGCATCAGTGCGAAATGGATTATGATTTATTTTACCCTAAACTCGTGAGTAACGAGAACCAAATTTTTGCAGTTAACGCATCATCATGCGTCGGCTCTAGTTTTTAACAGTTCAATGGTGACGCATGATAATTTTCAATTTACAGTACTAATACTAAACTTGTTGAGGGTGAGACTTGCGATGACTTCGATGTCTTCAGACGTCTACAAACGCTTTCTTTTCCTTTTAAGACAGACTGTCCTCAGACTTAACTTAACCAAAATAACTTTATAACAGTGGTATTATTTTTACTTCCTGAAATAGGCTATATGAGACAATTTAGATTCTACAGTTGCTTGCGCGTATGATGAACGTTGATATTTATTGCTGGTGTTAATAAAAATCTTCCAAATCTCAGATTGACTGTTGCTGCGCATTGCGTGACATTAGTAACGTTGGTTCAGCATTCTAGCGCTTTGCCTCACTGGAAGATGGACGTGTATTTATCAATGATTTTGGTTAAAAATAGTATTAACTTTCGGAAGTGAAATGTGTTCGTTCTCAATAAAAATCCAAAACGCTGGCAGACTTCACACCTGGTGTAAAGCGCAACTGAGATGAAATTCGTTTGAACAACGTTAGGGTTATTCGTTTGAAATTGGAAACCCGCCAAGTTTTTGGTTTCGTGATAAAAGACAAGTTTAATTGAACCATAGAGATATTATGTGCTCCATTGTTTGCGAAATTGAAAATCATCCACGCGACATGTTTTATTTTGGTACATTGGAAACTCACTTACTCCATTTCATCACTTCATGCGCCGAGTATCTCCGTTCAAATTGCCTTGAAACAGATTGCTCTATGGTTCACAAGTCTTTTCAAGAGTGCAGAATCTTCGTTTCCATTCGAAGATGTACTTGTTCTACGACGTGGAGCGATAAGAAATAGTGTATATCAATTGTCATGACGCTACTTTCACGTCGTTTTCGTATTACGTTCTTCAGTTCTACAAAGATTGACAGTTCAACGGGGCATCATCAGACAGTGCATGGTGTTGTCATTCCTACCGAAAGTGATAAGTAGAGAATACAAAATTAGAATCAACGCAAACGGCTGTCGTCAGTAGACTAGTCTTTGTAAAACAGGTTGAATTTGATATACTGTCGATTAGTTGAACAAAGGTGAGTTGTATTTTTCGTCACCGTAATTGATGAAAAGCATTCTTCCCGTAACTGACGGGTACAGCGACAACTGCACATGGCAAGCATTATTTCAAGCTACAGTCATTTATCTAATGTTTTAATTGAAGTTTAGAATTACATGCTTATATTGAATGCAATAACCCTGACGTTCAAATATTGACTTTGGTGTAACAATTATACCTGATTGATCTTTAATATGCAATACAGTATGTGTCAATTGTACATATAGTTGATTAGTAATAAGAGATCAAAGTTCATTTCTAGAGGTAAAAACTGATTTGTCTCCACCGATAATGGGTTAAAATGGCGTTATTTATGTTTCAATAAAACTGTTATAATGAAATATGTACTCGATTGAATTTTTTTCAGTATCAATCACCGCGGTTAAAATAATTGCTATGATAGGAAATATTGAATTTCGAGATTGCACTTTAAAAAAATGTTGAAAGTTTAGTAGAAAACGATTTTACCAATTTCTTGTATGTTTTTATGTTAATGCGCCATCGAGTTATACACAGACTGTTGTCGATATCTTTTAATGAGTGTTTTTAAGCAGTAGGCATTCCTGAGTTTTAAATTGCGCGGTTTTCATTCGGTTTTCGAAAAATTTCCGCTGATGATCCCAGAACATTAAATGACTCTTTTTTTCCGTGTTGGGTATTTTCGTCACTACAAATGACTCAGTACTTAATGTGTGTTTCGCGCGTTGCGGATACATTCGGTATTGATTTTTGCTTCCTAATTTAATGCTGCCGTGACCCCGGACGAACTAAGTAGAGTATGCACAACCAATTCTCCACGGCAGAACGGTACAATAATCGTGAATTAGACAATTTATGGCCTGTCCAATAAATTATTTCCGTGCGCCATTATCGTTTCTCCTCCACAAACGATGATATAACTTACCACTCACTATGATTCGGTTTCGGGAAAAAATGTTCCTGGAAAACACATTTTCTTTTTTCGTGCAGTTTCAACGCTTGAGAATATATGTTTTTGTCCTATGAACAACTTTGCAAAGCTAACCGGGTAATTACATTTTTAATTTGTGTGTTCTACTGAGCGGGCTATATTGTTAGTCTTAGCAAAATCGTTATCGTATATGCGGTAATTCGTATTTCTTCTTATTTTGTTTTTAGATATTACTTCTAAAATGATGTATTTTTCACGGATGGAATTTTTTTAGACGCAATAGTCATTTTCTAGAAAAAGTACGCATTTGTGCATAGGTTTTATTCAAAGCATTGTAGCTCAGAAACTTTTGGTTGTAGAAACCATCTGTTTTTTTTGGGGTGGCGGGGAAATCTGCAAAAAGACACTTGAAAAGAGAACTCAGGGTGTGGAGATGAAACTAGTAGAGAGAGGCTGGGTTAGTTGCACTCCCCCAAACACCTACTGGTCCCTGTCCCGACCCACTAAAACCCCTCCAGTCCCCAACCCTGGTCTTCCCGGAACGAAGGTTAAGTATTACGTCCGGCGGTGGCTTTTGTTCGTGATGCACCCTCTACCTCCTAGCTGACTACCTAGAGACTGTTATTTAGCTACCACTGGCGTGTTGGTGGTTGACCCGCCACACACGTTGCAGCTTCAAGACGATCTGGGAGGCGGCCGCACAGGCTGCGCTCCAGATGTCCGTCGTCGATATCAGTGTCGTCGCATATCCTACGGACTATGTTTTCCGGAGTAGTGCCAGGCCCGCTCACAGCCATCATGTCGCTCCTCGCTCTTACGAAACGGGTGCCTACGAAGAAGACAAGCTCAGCAGTCTGCTCCATCTCCACGCACTCGGGACACATGGGGTACCCCGCGTGTCCGAACTTGTGCAGATATTGCTACCATGGCCTGAAAGGATCTGTGTCAGGTGGAAGTTCACTTCGCCATGGCGCCCCCCAACCCAAACGGATTTTTCCGGAATAAGTCGGTGCGTCCATTTTCCTTTTGTGGAGTTAGACCGTTCCTGCTTCTAGTATGGCTAGAAAGAAGTCTTCGCTTGCTGCTATAAACCGCTGAGTTATTGGTCATCTTACGAGATGGTGCTGCAATAGTCGATGAGGCCCTTCTACAGGCATAATCGACGGGACTCCACGTAAGCTTATCGTCAACCATAATCCCCAAGAGCTTCAGAGATCGCTTTGAGGTGATGGTGCCGTCTCCGACTCAGACCCTCGCCTGTTGCTCCGATTTACGGTTGTTCACAACCGTGACCTCCGTCTTATGATGCGCTAGCTATATTTTCTTGGAGAGCATCCAATCCTCGACCTCGCGTATACAGTGTGCGGCCGTCAACTCGACCTCCTCGATCGACTCGCCGTAAACCTCTAGCGTTATGTCGTCTGCAATGTCCAAGATCACAACCCCTACAGAGAACTTGAGTTTCAATACCCCGTCATACATGACATTCCACAACACCGGACCCAAGATAGAACCTTGCGGAACTCCTGCGGTGATTGGGACGCACTTCTGAGCCTCCTTCGTGTTGTAAACAAGTAATCGATTCTGGGAGTATTTCTCCAGAATCTTATACAGCGACACCGGTACATGGATGCTTCTGAGCGCGAACGCTATGGAGTCTCAACTGGCGCTATTGAACTCATTCTTCACGTCGAGCGTGACGATTGCGCAATAGCGTATTCCCCTTTTCTTGCGCTGGAGTGCTACCTCCACCGTCTTGGTGAAGGAGGAGATGGCATGCAGTGTGGACCTTCTCTTTCGGAAACCGACCTGGTTACTTGCTAGACCGTGTACACCCTCCGTGTATCTCACCAGTCTGTTGAAGATAATTATCTCAGGCACCTCGCCGGCAGTGCCCAGCAGGCAGATGGGCCTATATGCCGGAGGGTCTCCTGACGGGTTTCCAGCCTTCAGCAGTAAGACCAGTCTCTGCCACTTTCATCTTTCTGGAAAGAGACAGTGATCCAGGCACCTCTGCATGGGCCGTTTTAATCTCCAGCCTGATTGCCAGGTTAGGGATACCATCCGGTCCCGGTGCCTTGCTCACCTCTAGGGATTTGCCGATCACGATGAGTTCCTCATTCGTAATCCATGCCTCCTCTTCAGCCTCGACACTGACGGCCATCCCTGGTCTATGTCTGAGATACTGGAACGACGGACGTAAGACTCGATCGCCGGAGGCCGAGGGCTTGGCTCGTGGCGAGGAAAGAGCCCCTCGATGATACGCTCCAGCATCGCTAGTGATCGCTCTGCAGGCGCCAGCGCACCTTTGGTCTTGGCCATTACTATCCTGTAGGCGTCACTCCACGGATTCGTATTGGCCCTCGCACATAGCCTATCGAAGCAGGCCCTCTTGCTCGCCTTTATCGCACTCCGAATGATACGCGGCGTTCTGTCCTCTCTTCTTCGTTCCGCGCACGCTGCATCCTCCGTCTTGCAGTTGGTCAGCCTCGCGCTCTCTTCTCTTTGCCGCTTCGAATACCTCGACATCGAAATGCGATATCTTCCACCCGCGGACGGTCGGAGTGTTGGCTCTACCCGTCGCTTGCCGCTTCTCGTTGTTGTCTACACTATAGCAAACCGGTTTGTTGTCGCTATTAGTGTAGCCATCGTCATGGGCGTAGCTAGAATTTCAAATAGGTGGGGGGGCAAGCTCTTCAAAATTTTAGAAGTAAAAGAATGGTACTTTGAAAAATAGAAATAAATACTAGTGTTTAGTGATTGTTACATCAAGGCAACCAGTGAAAAGTTGTCCTTGACATCAGAGTGGAAAATTTGATTATTCTTTGTCCAACCTCGAAAATAAATAGATGTTCTTTAGTAAAGACTCTTAAGTTCATTCAAACCTTTGGACAAGAATCCACGAACATGGCAGCAGATAGAGTTGCTCAGCAGCCACAACCGGGAATTCAATATATGATTCTCAAGATGGCCCAACTAGTACAGCGGCCCAGCAGCAGCAGCCTTAGTATCATGCCCCGGAGCAGATTTTGGAGTCCCTCTCATCGAACATCACCGAATTTGTCCTCGGCGAAGAAAACGGAGCTACGTTCGGACGCTGGTTTAACCGCTACCAGGACCTCTTCGAGAACGATGCAGGGCAGCTGAATGAAGCGGTGAAGGTACGTCTACTTCTCCGGAAGCTTGACACCCATTCGCACAGCTGCTATCTCAACTACATCCTGCCGAAGCTTCACAAGGACGTGAAGTTTTAAGTCACAGTCAAGATTCGCAATAAAATCTTCGGGCAACAAACGTCAACGTTCCGGAAGCGGTTTTTGTGTCTGCAGTTAGTGAAATGTGAATCTGAAGATATCAACTACGGTGGCAACGTCAATCGAGCCTGTGAAGATTTTCAGTTCCAGAACATAACACCGGACCATTTCAAGTGCCAGATTTTCGTCAGCGGATTGAAAGCCACTAAATATGCGGATGTCCGGGCAAGACTAATTTCCATGCTAGAGAATGGAAAGCCTGAATAACCTATTACTCTCCAATCGTTAATTGATGAGTATCAACGCCTTGTCAACTTAAAGGAAGACACCACGATCATCGAGCAACAAAGCAGCGGCTCGAAATCTACAGTTCATGCCGTCAGAGACAGGAAGCGTGCACCGTATCAGTGAAATTCTTCGAAGTAATGAGGTAAGAAACCGAAGACACCATGTTGGCAATGCGGTCAAATACATTTTGTGAAGGACTACTTTTTCAACAACCACCTTTGCAAGGACTGCAACCGTATTGGCCACAAAGAAGGATACTGTTCCTGTACGAAGAAAACGATTCAAACGATGCAGATATCCTAAAGGCTCCTGTCTCTAGAGATCCAACAGCCGAACATGAAGAAGTTCAATAACTTTCTCCGCCACCGCTCTAGCGCTAATTCAGTAAATTTTTCACGATTGTTGTTAACCATCTGCCGATGAACACTAAGCAAGCAGAGAGCACTCAACCGCTGTTCAACCATTGTTGACCTCAGCCAAGTTTTCACCCGACGTAATGTGCTGAACGAGCGTTCAACCGTGCATGTTGTACAGGGTAAAGCAAGTGCAATTAAATTGCTTTCTCCGTCGCAGAGGAGAAAAAACGGGCTTCAGCAAGCAGGTCTATAAGATTCAGCTCTTCCAAGTTTTTACGGTCTGCTCTCAGGCTGCTACAATGTTGATACCAGACTTCCACCTCTCCAACAAAATAATAGGGCAAGCATTCCAACCAATTATTTTTGATCTGGCTGATACTTTACACAGATGTTTCTATGGGCTAAAGATGTCGTTTTGTGCTATTAGAGTTATTAAAGACTAATTTTTGTACCAATGTCAACAATTTGGGGGGGGGGGGGGTGTCAACGGCCGAAAAAACACACAAAAAATTCATAAATTACTTGCTTTACTTTGTTGGCCGACGAACCATTTACCGGTCTAGGACCTAAGTGCGCCGAGTGCGAGGCCTACCACGGAGTCAGCGGCCTCTTACTGGTTCTCTGCTATAGATAGTTTTGGCGGCCCTCTCGTCTGGCATCATCCAATTTACCGCCAAGTATCGATTGCAGAATATTACGCTCAAAAACACCGAGCACCAATCAATCAGTTTCCTTTAGGGTACAAGTCTCATGCTCATAAAAGGCCACCGGGAGTATCAGCATCCTATGCAGCGCGAGTCTCCAAACTACGATACCTTAGCTGGTTACGTAGTTCGTGGAAGGCTGTAACTCGTCATTTCTCTTCGCGGCTCATAATGTCGTCACATGCCACAAGCGTACCAAATAAACGAACACCAAATCGTTCCCCATCAATCTCCTCTTTAGCATCAACACCGCCGGAACTCATACGCTGCCTGCCATCTGCCATTTGCTTCGTTCTGGCAGAGAAAACGAACGTTTGGCTGCACGTTTCATACAAATTAAAAAAAAATGAATGGGTTGTTCTGAAGAGTAGGGAGATATCTGGAGTAACCAAAAATAAGCACGTGGTTTATAGACAGCCTTTATACACATAGTGGCATCTCCACGTCCCTCATAAAGGGAAAATGTCGACGTATGAAATCTCAGAAACAGGGCTGAAAAATTTAAGCCCTTTTGCATGAAAGTGAAAAATATCCGCCGTAAACGTCAGAGCTTTTTTCTACCATCACAAGGAAATATTTCGCTTTCACGCAATATTCATTTTCTCTTCCTCCATTTTTTCCAGAATCGTAAAAAATGCCAAGTCAGGCGCAGTCAAAGCGTGTTCCTTTGATAATAACTTTTTTAGATTTTCTGATAATTGATTATTCTGAATTTCATTGTGTGAACTGTAATGTTGTAAACTCGGTTTGTGTCCTGTATGTAGAGTCGCATTACGCGACTAGTGATGGATAAGAAAAATGCTACCACGAAAGAAATTTTAGCGTTTCATAATGATAACGACAGCAAGCGTTACATTGATACCGTCATTTTCGTTTTACCGAGGGAACGGTGAATATCATTTGTTTGGATTTTCAGAAGATTTTATTGCGTGATCGTGAACGATGGGCGTGAATTATTCCTTCGGAGTGTGACAGCTCATTTCAAGGAAAAAATTCTAGTGTGTTTGAAATAGCGCTGCGCTCACTGGAAGGAAAAATTGAAAATGATAAGCTGTAATTTCCACAGAATTTCGGTAGTAAAAATGATTTTTATCAGCCCTGCTCAGAAGACATTTCTTTGACATTCACCATTGTATATTCTATTGGAGATCCCAAAGCCACTGGACACGTGACCACAACCCTCCTTTCTTGCTTTGAAAGACATCAGTTTATACAAGATAGGTGTTCCTATTTGAGTTACATTCTATATGTATTGCCAGCCATTGTTTTTCTCCAACTGAAAACTATTATTTCACAGTTCTCAAATCTCGTCGACATTTTTTGGTAACGTTATTTGCCCGTTTTCTTCCCTGTACTTTGAAACATTGTTGATGTGAAACAGTGTTCGTTTAGACGTTTCAATATTTTTAATGAAGTGTTAATGAATAAACGAGAAAATACTAATTCTTCGATTAAAACCCACTACAGCTAACCACACACACACATGCTATAGCAATCTATACATACGAACGAATAAATAATTTAATTCGATGGTGTGCGCTTTTGTAAGCGACCAATATTTGCCACCACCAGCTTTCTGCTACTTCAGAAAGAAGCGTCCGCTTTGCCTGCCAACGCACGAATGAGAAATACAATTCGATGGCGTGCGCATGATACCGGTACAGTTTTGGAATGCAAATGATGGTGTGGACAGGGTTACCACATTTATATTTGTATTTTTCTCTGTAAATATCTGTATATCTGTATCTCGGACCAAAAAATCTGTATTAAAAATCTGTATCTAGCAAACTCAGAAAGTTGGATGGAAAAAAATTACTTGCAGAACATATTTAAAAAAATTCATTCTTCTCTACGTGATGTTAATACAGGTTTTTGTTAAATTTATTTTTTAAAGTTTTCGTTAATTTAATATTAGTATCTCCTCCTTGGTCTGCAACGTAGCCTTCAGCTTTTAAATTGAGATCATTAGCTATGGGGCCATGCAATTTCTGGTTTCAACTATATATTAAAAGTACGCGTTATAAACAAGCAGAAGAGTGTGGATTTATTTAAAATTAAATTTGTGTACAAAGCCACGACCGCAAGTTTGAAGTAGGAATGCTTTTACAGGAAAGATAACCCAGCTGCTTGCCGTTTTTTTTAGTAAATAAACGTTGACTAATCAGATCAATCGAATTTTGCGCTTCAACAAGGATTGGCTTGACAATTTTTAAATTTTGATTATACGAAAAATTAATTTTCATGCAGATAATGAAATTTTTTCGTATGTCGTGCTCATGACTGAAGAAAAAGATAATTCAGTACGTTCTGAGCCACGGAGATAAAGTCAAGTTTATAACTTTTACAAATATAAAAATGTAAATTAACTCAAGAGAAAATATTAACACTGCAATCATCAGGTTTTTATTTCATCCTGAAAAGGAGAATTTTTCGTTCAATTCAATATCGGATAAGATACCGATCACATCTTGACGTTATCACTGACAGTGCGAATAAAGTATACCTTGTGATAAAATAAACAGTGAAAAGCTGATTTAACACTCAAAACTAGACGGCTCATGTGTTGTCAAAATGAGTCAACATTTCAATGAATACATTTACTAGTGCCCGCTATCGCACAGAGACCGCAATTCACTTAAGTGCCTTGCTGCATCAGCTGCTATCGATGCTGATACCAGCTGCAACTGCTACGCTATCCGTAGCCATGCCCTATTGTGGCCGCTATACGCTGCCATTGGTATCCGCTGTCCCTGCATCAGCTGGCTCAGCTGCTATCGATGCTGAGATCCGCTGCAACTAGTGCGCTATCCATTGCTATGCCACAGCTGTGGCCGCTATCCGCTATCGCTGGTATCTACTGCACTGCTACTGCTGCTGCTAAGGGATGACTGCTGTTGTCGCTGTCTAGAACTATTATGAGCAGTTTCGGCTGAAACAGGCTCTCATATAGGCCAAATAGCATATTTTCAATTGCAAGGTATATGATTCTGTCGACCATGCTTGGGAAGCAATCATATAACGACTAATCAGAGGTCGGACTTTTCGTTTTGACAAGGCTTGACTATTTTCAATAGTACAATAGTTTGAATAATAAAATTACAATTGTCTTCATTTGGGGAGAATCTTAGAAGATTTTCCAATCTATTGCTACAAGAACGAAGGAAATCCATCGAATACTAACAGATTCATTAGCATTTTAAATTGGACTATTTTTCCCTTTTTTCGGTTTTAGATTTTCATTTCACATCCCTATGTGGTCCCCGTGGTTCTGTGGTTGGCGATGTCTGTCGGCTAGCTCTCCCACACGGTTGTGATATCGGGTTTGATTCCCGATCGAGTCGAGGATCTTTTCGAGCTGGAAATTGTCTCGACTCAGCACTGGGGCACGGTGAATCGTTGTACTTATCCTACACATGCAAAATGTGCCAAAAACAATATCGATAACGAATTCTCTCAACTAATCTAGTTGATCGAGACCGCTATTAGCCCCAAGGCTAAGCGTGCGATATTGTTTTTTTATGTAGCCGAGCTTCCTGAGAGAAGTATTCTACTCCAAAAATTCTCACAAATGATCTGTAATGGAAACTTGAAATTGCCATCCCGCCAATCCCGCCTAAGACCGAGTTAAGTCATTTGTTTCAATGAATCTTCCGGTCAAAAAGTTTTTTTCAAGCGTGCGAAATTCGTTAGACAGCCCTTGTTAGTCAGTTATTGTTACGAATTTGGGGAATTGTCGCATCAAATCGTTTAAATCTTCTTATTTCACGAATGATTTAAGAATGATTAAAGCTGCCATTTTTACAACAGTATCGGTGAAATCGCACCTCTTTGCAATTGGTTTTACGAATTTTGAATAGAAATCCTGACAAATTTTTCGAAACGTTCATATTCGCGCTTCGTTCAAGTCACATTCCATTTCTTCTTCATCGATACCTACATAATCCTGATGTTGTTTTTTTACAAAACTTCGAAAATTGAATCGGTATGACAAAAAAAAACTGTAAAATCTGTATTCTTGGCAATATTCTGTAATTCTGATATACAGATTCTGTATTGCGTTTTTGGTTCAAAAATCTGTAAAATACAGAAAAATCTATATATGTGGCATCCCTGGGTGTGGAATGCTCGAATGGTATTTTTTGTATCAAGGTTTCGTCAGTTATTTGGAAAAAAGAAGAAGTTTAGAAGAGTAGGGAATGGCAAGGAAAATAGAAAACCATCAGGAACAGAAAGCGACCTCGAGTAAAACAACAACAACAAATCGTTTACAAAGTCACATCGGTTGTATCCGTTAGTGTTAGCTGTGCTTGGGAAGAGAGGTAGTGATTGGTTGCTCGGTATGATTTAGATAATCGATGTATTTACCAATTTTTCAATAGTGTATTTCAATTATTAGGTTGTTTTTGTTACATAAATTTAACCGTAAAAGAATTTTTGATCGGTTGATGCCAAAACCTCGAAATCCTGAAAAGAAATGACTGATATATAAGGGCTCAAAACCTGACCACTTTTCCCTGGTTGAATTTCTAGATTTTCAAATTCAGGCGCCTAACTTCGATATAGGCGTTAGTCCAACGTCAAAAGCCAATCTTAATCCTACGTAGAGCCTAGTTTATATACTTAGGCACGTACGCTTATATTTTTTCGGAGTTTAGTTAGTTGTACAGACATCATAATTCAATGGAGAACAAACTTGGTATCTTATTGCAAACGGTAACGAATTTGAGAAATCACCACAAATCACCCGATCAACATAATTACTCATTTTACGGTAATGACATAAATGACTCATGGTAATGACTCAAAACTAAAAATATTGTTTTATTTTATGAATACGATTCATACAATTTATTCCCGCAATAACTATTCTCCCAGCAGACAGCCTGTTGCCGATTCGCTTCGTGACAGCGTGCTCAACAGCTGGAAAATAATAAATTTTTCGCTTACCGTAGCTGTTAGGCATGATACGAACGCTTATTACTGCGGGGTATCCTCTACCGGTAAGATATTCGATTTTGCAAAGTATATCAATGACACTGTCTGCTAATATATGTGCATGCTTTGGCTTGCCCGCTGGCTATGTAATTGAGGAAACTAAAGCTCATGGATAAGATCGTGAAGTTATGCCCGTAACAGTAACCCGCCGACCGACTGTGTTACCCTCGTATCCGGGGAAAATCTTTAATTCATAAGAGACACTTAATTAACTACTGTCGAAGTGTTCCTATAATGCAATAACAGAAAAGTGCGACCCACGATCAGTGTTGCCAGCTAGTCTGCTGTATGTTTAATACCCAGCTCGAGTAAAACAAAATAAACAGACGCTTATTCGACGACACTGCTCGTAATTCCACACAAACATATATCCTCGCAAAAGGATAGAGGGAGGTTATCGTCCATTATTGACTGTGACTGTTGTCACCCTGTCAGAATTTAAGGTCGATCAGCCGTCACCGTTGTGTACCCTGGATTGTTGTCAAACAGTTGCTTGGCGCTTGTTTACCAGTTCATTGCAACTAATGACCGAATTAATTTTCACTCTTTTGCATGACCTTTTTGCTTCCGTTCGTAGTTTGAATGCTAGTGGCGGGGTTTGTAATTTGAAATGTGCCATCTCCAACAGCAAATGTAACATGGCTTTTAGTTTTGCGGTACGTTTCGCATGATTATTATAAAATTGCAGTTTTTATATTCAACAGTTTATTTTCATGAGTAAAGTTATTTAAATTATGCACTCCAGTTTTTCATATACCTATTTTTTGTTACGCTTCGGAAGTTAATCTTCGCGTTTGGAAGCGGCTATATACCAAAAAGATGGCGCCACATATGACCGAACTCGTCTGCCATACTGGCGTAGAACTCTAGTTTGATGCCAAGCGAGAAGCTCCAATCGAGGCAACAGATACGATGTCAATTTATTGATTTAAAGGATTAGGTTCTGTGGTTTAATCATAAATGTTGTGGATAGACGGTGAGGTGATATCTAACAGCGCGCTAGGTGGAAGCGGAAAATGTGACTAAATGAATTTCCGGTCGCTGGTTGTGGTTACACACATCGAGACCAGGCCATTGGTGAGTTTTGCAATAACCAACCGGAGTAATAAATCTTTCTTTCGTGTTCAGTATCCGAACAAGATCAGACAGGCCTCATATCATCAACATTCTGGAACAACAATCCTTTGCATCCACAACGAAAGTTACAGTACAGTAACTTTTAGGAAAAGAACTGTTTGTTCTTTTTTTTGTAATTCTATTACTCAGCGAATTTCTGCTATCATCGCAGGATTTAAGTAGATTTTCGCACAAATACACATTAGACAATGTAAACGCACTTCGCGTGAAGCTCGATGGGTTCATAATATAATACAATCTGTGCAACCATCGGCTCGTTGTGTTTGACTGGCCGCAAAAGAAGTGTTTTTCTTTTCCTCCGTTTCTCAATGCCACAATCATACAACGTCTGATGATGTGCGAGCTCGTAGGTTGTTGGGGGAGCGGAAATTGCTTTTCACAGGCTACAGTCGCAAATCGCTTGAAAACATGCAACCCGGCGGCCGTGTTTGCTTTTAGCCGCGCGGGCAGGTGTGTACGTTGGAAATCTACCGCAGACTCTGTCGATGCGATTTGTGTTGTTTTTTTAAATAGCAATATTGCGCGTCGGGGCCGAGGGCTTATTGCAATCTCGATCTACTCGTGCGATTACAGTCGTACGAACTTTTGTAGTACATACTGTGGAGGATATCCCGGGATTCGAGAAAATATTCAATTTTAGGATAATATATTTATCCTGAGCAGAAATAGAATCCCATGGCACTCTGAGGTTACAAACAAAGGGGGAGTTAATTTGATCAAAATTTGCGTGACGTACTCAATTGCTTGAAGAAGAGTCAAATATAACATTTTGTTGACAGTAGCAGTCTCATAGAGTCTCGCGTTGTCGGTGTTGTTTACGAAACTAATAAGCTCGACTTCCCTTGGCTTAGTGGTAGCATACAATTGTACCGCTTTCCACGATATTGGCCCAGGATAGTACCCTGGAGACCGTCGGCTGTAACCGGGGTCGTCTTTTAATCACTGTTTGCATTTGATGGTTGCTTTTCAGAAGACCACCCCATTAGGCAAAAATTTGAACGAACGTAACTCAGAAAAAGTTTAACAAAAGCAATTTACATTACATTAAATTATTCTGTAACACACATTAATTAGATGTACGTGTTAGACAAATGGAATGACTAGTGATAGAAGTTATCTAAGGTTGAATGACGGATTTCATTTTGGTTATGGCCTTTAATTTTGTTTTATCAGCCACTTTATAGCCTTCACCCGACTCAGTCTTTTGATATGTGATGTCCTTACTCGCTACCACTCGTTCGGTATTGTCGTAGGGAAGGATAAAATGCAAATGAAAATCATTGAAACAGTCGTTCGTTTGCCGAAGGCTGCCACTTTCGACGTCGGCGGCGGTGGTCAACTCGGACAGTTTTATGAAATTTTTTTTTTCAGATGAACAATTTTTTTTTTGCAATGGGCATTCCATTACTCAACAACTGCTCAAGGTTACCAATATGATATGAGCTAACAAATCTGATAATTATTTAAGTGAAGCTGTTCTGCTCTATATAGAAAAAAGCATTCGGCAGTGTTTGTGATCAAAATAAAAATAATGGGTCAAGTCATGTCAAGTGATCAAGCAAATGCAACGACCCTCTCCGATTCGCTTCAAAATGAATAAAACGACTTGTTTTAGGTCGAAACTGAAAAATCCAGAGTTTTGGGTCAATCGGACAACCCAACTCCAATTGCGGGGCCCTCCATTTTTGTATATTTTGACAAAAAAATCATTTTCCATGTTATGGGAAAACATCATATCTCAAAGACCGTAAGAGCTACAGACAGTATTAGACACTCTTTTCAAAGGTTATTAAATTTACAATCGAATGGCATAATCAGATTTTGTAAACAGTGTTGCCATTATTGATATTTTTACGTTTAAAACTAAAACTTCGTTTATCTCAAAACATTCCCATTTTTTTTAAATCTGATGTCACCAATGTGTTCAGCGAAAAATTTTACATAAGAATCACCTATCCACAAAAAGGAAACATGCGCCGTTTTATTCATTTTGAAGTGAATCGGGGAGGGTCGTTGCATTTGCTTGATCACTTGACATGGAATGACCCTAATACATGTTCAAACTCTACCATATGAGAGTTCTGTTAGTGCAGGGGTACTTTAAATCTTACTCTCAGGATTAGAGCATCCTCCCGGGACGTCCCGGGATGGAATTCTCGAGAAATTTGAACTTCCCAGAATTCCCGAATCCTTCCCCTCGGGGGTGTCCCATTGTGTTACTGTCAAAACACATTTGTTATCCAGGTTTCAAAGGTATTCAAAAGTTGCGCTTCCGTACAATATTGTTGTGTTTTTTCACTATCCAATTTTTTGTTATTACTAATTTTCGAGAACAGTCGTAAGAAGAACTCATCGTGGAATCTATAGTGCTTGACAGGGCATTGGTAAAGGATCTCTACAAACTGTGACAATTTATCAGTTGCTTATATCGAGTTCGATTCTGCGGTGTAGCTACACCAGAACTTACCTTATCTCGTCAATCAGACGAAGGCCGGAGTGGCCTTCGCTGTATCTAAGAGCCAATGCCATTGTATTTGTCACCATTGCAGGCTGCGGAGATCTCCTTCCACTTGGTCGATCCACCGTACACGTTGCACGCCACGACGCCGCGTTCCTTTTGGGTCGTTATCCGAAACCATTTTGGGGCTTTCGTCCAACATCCATGCGACATTCCCAGCACACCGCCGTCTACCGGTTTTAGCCGTTTGAACTATGGCGGTTTCCCCCAGGAACTGATACAACTCGTGGTTCATTCGTCGTCTCCATGTCTCATCTTCCATCTGCACCCCACCGTAGATCGTACGCAGAACCTTCCGCTCGAAACTCCCAAGCGTGCTCCATGAGCAAGGTCGATGTTTCGTGTCGTTGAGGACTACCGGTCTAATAAACGTTTTGTAGATGGTCAACTTTGTGGAGCGGCGAAGCGATTTTCGCAACCTAAAGGTGAGCGCGTTTTCGGCCATTTTGCGTCTTTTAATCTCTCTGTTAGTGTCTTGTCGGCGGTCACTAGTGAGCCCAAATAAACATACTCATATACCACCTCGATTTCGTTACCGTTCTATCCGTGGTGGGAGGCTAACAGTGTTTCATGTATTTTGTCTTCGTCGTGCTTACGACTTGTCCGACCCGATTGGCCTCTGCCTTAAGTCTGCTGTACGTTTCAGTACCTTCCAGCTGGTCTCGAGGTACGATGCTGGCCTAACAAGCCAGTCGTCGTATGTTCGAGTCCCGACTCGGCAGAGCCTATTAGTGTCAATAGTATCGTAGCGCTAGCCCCGCAATTGTCCTGAATACTTAACAGTTGGCTGCGAAGTCTGTGTAAAATAAAACAGAAGGTCGAGTTCCGATACGGAATGTATCACCAAGGCTTTGCTTTGCTTACATTTCAGTCAGCGTTTAAAAGTTGCGTGTCATAATGTCAATGTCGTCGGTCACGCCAAGTAACTGGCCGGACTTCCCGAAGATCGTACCACTCGTGTCTATCCCCGCGCACCTTCCATGGCAATGTTAAAAAGCAGACATGAAAGGCCATCGCCCTGCCGCAACCCTCTTCTAGATTCGAAAGGACTCGACAGCGTCCCGAAACTCGCACTGTACTCATCACTTTATCCATCGTCGTCTAACCAATCGCGTAATTTTGGCCGGGTACCCGTGTTCGTGCATAGTTTGCCATAACTGATCTCGTTCGATTGTGTCATATGCCGCTCTGAAGTCGATGAATAGGTGATGCGTGGTTACGTTGTACTCGCGGCATTCCTGGAGTAACTGCCGCAGTGCAAAGATCTAGTCCGCGTTGTCGCGGGCCCCTATGAATCCCGCCTGATATTGCCGCACGAATTCTTTTGCGACGGGTGATAGACGGCGGCATAGAAGCTGGGAGAGTACACTGTAGACATCGCTTAGCAGCGTGATTGCACGATAGTTGCTACAATCCAGCTTGTCGTCTTTTTTGAAGATGGGACACACGATTTCTTCCATCCGTTCCTCCTCCTTCCAGATCCTGACAATCACCCAATGCAGTGCTCTAGCCAGTGCTTCACCACCGTGCTTGGTAGTTGGTTACTGCCAGTGGCTTTGTCGCTTTTCAACCTGCCGATTTCCTCTCCAATCTCCTGGAGGCTTGCAGCCGGGAATCTGTCGTCTGCTGAACGCCCTGCCGCAGATCAGCTACCGTATCACCTTCGTCTACTGTAACATCGCCGTTAAGATGCTCGTCGTATTACCTTTCGATCACCTCACACTCGCTCGTCAGGAGATTTCCTCCCAGGTCGCGGCACATAGCGGTTTGTGGTACGTAGTCTCTGCGCGAACTGTTCAGTTTGTCGTAGAACTTACGGGTGTCGCCTACGCAGTAGAAGTGTTCCATCGCTTCGCGATCTCGTTCCTCCTGTTGGTGCTTTTTCCTTCGAAGGACCGAGTTCGGCCTGTTCCGTGCACATTTTGATGTTTCGTACTACTATACAATGTGAGGCTGCAAAGTTTACGCACCGCTGACCGTTGTCGTTCGATACGATGTGAAGACTATTCTGTCCAATCACCGGTCTGTATATTACCTCACTTGAATCTTCATATCGCCGATGACAATTGTCACGTCCATTCCGAGTTGTGATCTCGTCGTGTTCGGTCGCAATTTCATTTCGGTCTCGATAGTGCCGACCAGTTAATCGCCTTCAAGGTCACCGTGCATTGTATTGCGTGTGCACTGCTGCTCGTTGCCGTCGTCTATTGAAGACAAAGGAACGCATCATCGCCTATTGGTACCGTACGCCACAGACTGTACGTTGTGTCGCTACTGCGAGAGATCCAGTACCCGGCGTTCTGCTGTTTGGCTGTACTGGTACTGCTGTGTGGCTGGAGCGGCTGCAGCTTTTGCTACCGGACTCTTGTGTGAAGGACTGGAGATTGGCATCGCCCGTGCGCTGATTGCGGTGGAGAGCGGCTGCAGAAGATAAGTAGTTTTTTTTCTTGGTTTTTTTCTACAATATTATTTGTTGATTGGCATTTTGCGTGTGTGGCTTACGCGTCCAACATGGACGATGAACGCGGGGATGAAAACCCGCTCGTTCTACCGCCTAGCCCTCCCGAATACAAAGTTCCAAGGGTTAAGAATGGAACCCCGCAGGAAGCTACCAATCGGCTTAAGCAGTATCCGGAGGGCAAAGCTGGTATTGGGGCTGTATTTTTCCGGCCGAAAGTGAAAGCATTGAACACAATGCAAATATGTAAAGATCTGGCACGGTTTACAGCCGTGACTGAAATTACCAAAGTGCGCCCGAATAAGCTGCGTGTTTTAGTGTCCGACTTCAAGCAAGCAAACGAGATTGCTGCTTGTGAGCTCTTCACGCGGGAGTACCACGTGTACATTCCAGCTCGCGTAGTTGAGATTGACGGTGTGGTCAGCGAATCGAGTCTGACTGTCGAGGACCTGTTGAAGGCTGGAAAAGGCCTTTTCAAGGATTCTAGCCTTGAACCTGCCAAGATACTTGAATGTAAGCAACTACATTCAGTATCGCTCGACAAGGGTGTAAAAACTTACACCCCATCAGACTCTTTTCGCGTGACTTTCGCCGGGTCTGCACTGCCGAGCTATGTGCTCGTGGACAAGGTGCGTCTGCCCGTGCGCTTGTTTGTACCGCGGGTAATGAATTGCCTCAAGTGCAAACAGTTGGGCCATACGGCCTCCCACTGTGGCAATAAAGCACGTTGTGGCAAGTGCGGAGAGCAACATGCGGATGACGCCTGTAATAAGGGTGCTGAAAAGTGCCTTTATTGTGGGCAGACTCCGCATGAGCTGTCTTCATGTCCCGCGTACAAACAGCGCCAAGACAAGATCAAGCGGTCTCTGAAAGAGCGCTTTAAGCGCACTTTCGCAGAAATGCTCAAAGAGGCCGCTGCCACCAAACTGGTTTCCCCGAATCTCTTCGAGGTCTTGCCATCCGATGAGTCTGATTCTGACGATTCAGTTGGGGAATCTTTTTTTGTTGAGCCCGGGAAATCTAGGAAGAGGAAAAACCATTCTTTTCCTAGGCTTCCTAGGAAAGGACAGAGAAGGGGTCCATCTGAAGTGACTGATACTAAGAAACAAAAAAGTGCTGTAGAAAATCCGAAGCAAACTCCTCCGGGATTGGCAAGATTGAATTCAAGTAAGGAGTTTCCGGCACTTCCAGGAACATCAAAAAACCCAACTGTTCCTTCTTTTTCGTCCAAGATTCAAGAATCTGGACTGCTGAAGTTTTCAGATATTGTGGACTGGATTTTTGAAAATTTCAACATAACTGATACTCTTAAAAGTCTTCTGCTGGCATTTCTACCAACAGTTAAAACGTTTTTGAAGCGGTTGACTGCTAAATGGCCCCTCCTTGCAGCGATCGTATCCTTCGATGGCTAATTCATCGGATGAGATGACGGATTCTATCTCTATTTTACAGTGGAATTGTAGAAGTATCATCCCCAAAATTGATTCATTTAAAGTTTTGATTAATAAGCATAAATGCGATGCATTTTCCCTCTGTGAAACTTGGCTCACTTCAAATGTAGATCTTAGCTTCCATGATTTTAATATAATTCGCCTCGACCGAGACACCCTTTACGGAGGAGTACTTCTAGGGATTAAGAAGTGCTATTCCTTCTATCGTATTAACCTCCCCAGGGTCCCAGGCGTCGAAGCTGTCGCATGTCAAATGACAATACAAGGTAAAGAGCTTTGTATTGCCTCAATATATATTCCTCCCAGAGCACAGGTTGGGCAACGGCTGCTCTTTGATTTAATAGAACTTCTTCCCTCACCACGTTTGATTTTGGGAGATTTCAACTCTCACGGCGTGGCTTGGGGTTCCCCTTCTAATGATAACCGTTCCTCTTTGATCTATAACCTCTGCGACGACTTCGACATGACAATATTAAACAACGGGGATATGACACGCGTTCCGAAACCTCCAGCGCGCCCCAGTGCTTTAGATTTATCTTAATGTTCAACATCGCTACGGTTGGATTGCATATGGAAGGTAGTCCTTGATCCCCACGGTAGCGATCATTTGTCTATTCAAATTTCAATTGATAATGGTTCAACTCGCACGCGATCAGTTGATATTCCGTATGACCTCACACGGAATATCGATTGGAAATTATACGAGGAAATGATATCAGAAGCTGTCGAGTCGATTCAACATCACCCACCACTTGAAGAATACAACCTCCTCGCGGGCTTGATTCTCGACGCCGCGTTGCAAGCCCAAACAAAGAAATATCCCGGCGTGACGATCAAAGAACGGCCTCCCACTCCGTGGTGGGACCATGAGTGCTCCGATGTCTACACGGAAAAATCCGAGGCGTTTTTGGCCTTCCAGAAGGGAGGTATACCTGGCGACTATATACGGTATTCGGAGCTTGATACCAAGCTTAAAAGCTTGGCTAAAGCAAAGAAACGCGGATATTGGCGTCGGTTCGTGAACGAGACGTCGAGGGAGACATCGATGAGCACTCTTTGGAACACAGCCCGAAGAATGCGGAATCGCGTAACGGTCAACGAAAGCGAGGAGTCTTCAAGTCGGTGGATATTTGATTTTGCCAGGAAAGTATGTCCGGACTCTGTTCCTGCGCAAAACTTTGTTCGCGATACGTCTCCGGGCCACGATGCGATAGAATCACCTTTTACGATGGCAGAACTTTCAGTTGCCTTCCTGTCCTGTAACAATCACCGATGGAAAAAAATCGCTTCTAGCGACTAATGAATACGTATAAACCGAGCCTATGATGCGTTGACATCGTCGTCAGTGTGCGAGTTATTCTTATTCTTCGCACATTTGCAAACAGACCTCCATGGTAGGTGAATAGGTGAAGATCACAATAGAGCACCATATAAAAAAAATCGTTACTGGTGCACTCTCTCCGCCTTCCTTCTTACGATGTACTTTTCATCGTGGAAGCACGCAATATATGTTATTCTCTATGTGCACAGCTGAGAATATAAAGTTAGTCGCGTTATGAACAAGTAATGAATAAGAGAAATTGGATCGTAAATATTTACTCAATGATGGGGATTTTTTTTCAAGAAAGAGAGTTCGTGTTTTCCTACTCTCACTCAACTCAACGGGGTTTTCTTTGGTGGAAGCTGGTAGGTGCAAGCGCAAGTGCAAATTGCTAGTTGGTTAGAAGCTTTTGACGGTATAAGGCGTCAAGATGGACAAAGGGCTAAGAAAAAATAATGTATCCGAAAAAGTTCGGCAAATGTTTGTGGCGGAGAATGGCAATTTCCGGTGCACGGCGGTGGAAAATTGTAGCTATCGGCCAAAAGTCATTAACGTTACGAACTGCCATCGTAACTTTTTCTCTCTCAGTTTGCCATGATCAGACAACAAATATTTAGCTAACCTTTTATAGTGTTTTCATAACAAAAAATGAGATTTCGGAAATATTAACTTAAACAACTTTTTTAACAATTTTGAATTTTGTGTATTGATAATGTAAAGCAATGCCTTGGTGCTACATTCCGTCTTGAAATTTGAACTTCTGTTTATTATACACAGACTTCGCAGCCAACTGTTGAGTGTACAGGACAATTGCGGGGCTAGAGCTACGATCCTTCTGACACTATTAGTTTTCCCCGAGCTGGAGAGAGAGAGACTTTTTTATTTCAAATAAAGTTGTTCCTTGATCATTGACAAAATTGATCTTTCTGACGTAGAATACGTCTTACGGCAACATATATAGGGGTTCAACTTCAATACAGGGATCCAATTCCGAAAACCGAAAACATGGAGAGCGTCACGAAAATTGTCCTATTTCAAACGTTCTGAACTCAGTCAGTTTTCAACCGTTTTCCGTCATTTTTGCAGCAATCGCTTGGAAAATCATTTAAGCAACCGTCCAAATGCAGAAAATTGTAATCTGACTGTTCGAACTATTGTACTATTGAAAATTGTTGAACCTTGTCGAAACGTAAATGTCGACCTTTGATTGGTTGCTTGCTGCCTTTCCCTAAAAAGGACGACAGAATGGAGTACCTAGTTAGCCAGGAATGCACTCGTTGGGCTATATAATAGACTGTTTCTCCTCAAGCAATCTCAGTTTACTAGCAGCAGGCAGCAGCGGCGGACAGTAGCAGCGATGGCAGTGGGCAAAGGCGGCGTGGAGCAGCAGCGGGCAACAGCGGCGGCGGTAGTGGTTAGCTGCAGAACCTAACTTTTTCAGTTCGGCTCCCTTTTGATCTGAGTTGGACCTCACCAGTGGTGATTCAACTCAGATATCGTTGGGTGAATACAGCCAGAAATTAAATGAGACTCGCACCGCCAGTTGGTTTGAGAAGCCACCATCTTCCAGGGTGTATATATATAGGGTGTGTGCACATATATAACGTGTGTGAATATTTATAGCGTGTGTCGCTAGCGTGCGTGGCTAGCTATATAGCGCGTGCATGTCTATAGCGTGCGTGGCTTGCGTGTGCATGGTTATATAGTTTCTGTGCTTGTCTATAGCGTGTCTGTGCATGTCCATAGCATGTCTGTGCATGTTTATAGCGTGCGTGGCTAACTATATAGCGTGTGTGCATATCTATAGCGTGCGTGGCTAGCTATATAGCGTGCGTGACTAGCAGTATAGCGATAAAAATTATCATATATAGTTTCAAATAAATCATCTCATGTTGATTTTACACAGTAAATCATTCAGAACTAAATCAAAAATTTGCCATGTCAAAAAACAATATTCAGTTGTCGATAAATGGCATTGACAAACATTATTAACCTCTTTTGACTTCAGCTTAGCCTCAAAGTTTACTGAGTGTATTTTTACATTTATTTGAAGAATGTTTGCGCCAGTGAACCTGAATCACATAATTTTTCGCTCAAGTCCTACTATTTGCAGCGATCAGTTTTAAAATTATCTACGCTACTGAAACTGCGGAAAATTGTTCGTAAACCTAGGTTACCGGGAATGCACTATTGGCCCTCATCGTAGCCACTGCCTAAATTAAGCTTTCTCAGTGCAACTTGATACAAAAGATAGCCACAGAACAATACAATTTCATTCTTGTTTTGGATATGGCGTCAAGTGAAACTGCTTAGCTGCACATAGCTTTTGCTGTTGTTCTTTGTCGTTACCGGTGCCGTCTGTAGAGGTAAACGTCATCTGGAACAGAGAGACCATTAAATTGATTAACCCCATTGAGTGTATTCCTAAACCTATTGCAAGAAATACATTGACTTAAGACAGGCTATCGTATTCTAGGTTAACTCTGCGGTCGTGTCTAATAAACAACCTCTTCAACTTTTTCACGATGGGTAATTCCTTACATATAATTAGTTGGTGTTAAGTCAGATCAACATTTTAATATAAACAAATTCTAGATTTCCTACTTTTGAATTTCGGAGTTTTCAAGCTTTTGTGCAATTTTGATGTTACGGGCCCGTTTGATTTATCACTAACAGCATGTTTCTCCTACTTGACCCATTATGGCCAAACAACATCTGTCGTTACAAACCCAACCAACTTTACAGAAACAAACCCCCTGTGGTCAATGAAAGCAAATAAATATGTTACTAAAACCGAACCATCGAACCGCACTGTGTCAACAGGGTGTGTTACAACTGATTCAATTGTGACGTACGGAGAACTTACAAAACAAATTTCTTCTAAATATGTATTAAGAATTTTTTCTTTACTGTTACAAGTGAATACAAATTTTAATAACAGTTCGAATATTTCCAAAACAAATAAAAACAAAGGTTCAAACTGTAACTGTTTTCAGTACAGAGCATATAGCTCTGAAACTAACCTTATAATCGTTGTGGCAATGCTTTTCGGTCGGAGGGTTGTGGAATGAGCGCGAAGCCTTTTAAGACCACTATTGTTGGCCCAAACTAGTGTTTCTTGAACTGGTATTCCGCGAACATTCGACTAATTGAAATCAGACCAATCAGGAAAAAAGCTTCGATGAGCTTTTTATCATACCAATTGTTTCTCCTCTATGTTTTTCGAACTGTTGTGAAAGATAGAAAAAGTTTTAATGATTTGCAAAATATTGCAGATTTTATCAGGTATTAATCAGGCATTAGACGTAAAAAACACTTACCATATTTTGTTTGGATTTAAGTTGCATAACATTTTTACTAGGGTAAATATGTTTGTTAAATTAGCCGTTACAAATTTGATCTGTAAATATTTTATGTCATTTGTACTCAGAAATATAGAAAATTGAAAAGGAAGGGAAAAAAGATTTGAGTTGTTAGACTTATATTCCAAGTTCCTTATTGAATTTGATATGAATAAACAAGTCCAGTGATAATAAAAATGTCGTTGCCAGCATATGTTTAATAAGAATGATAATTCTACAAACCTCTACAAATTTTTGCTAAAGATTTTGCTAAAGAAGCCTTATTTTACCTCTCGGTGTTATTTCTGTACTTCTGTACAAATATATTCGGTTCAACACAATTGGCATACAGCACTAAAACCTGAAAATCGCAGCACTGAAACGTGAAAATGCAGTATCAAAATCTGCAATAATGCATCCAAAACCAGTTCAAAAGCAAGGCAAGCATTATTCAAAGATTTTCAAAACTCCATCCCCTCTCACTCTTCCATAACGTTACGACCCAAATTTGTATGAGGAAAATATTCCATTCACTAATCATAACAGAACTAGTGAGTAATGTCATTGACGAAATCGCAACGCAATACAACAAACGTATGATTTCTCGGTAACAAACATAGCACATTTTAATATCTGTTTGGCTGCTATAGAAAACCTGCTGAAAAAAATACCTTCCGAACTACTTACTCTCCCTCCCATCATCACCGCACCGCATCATCGCTGCTGCGTCACTGCGATGCGAGATGCAATCCAACCAACATTTATGGGACTCTCAATTATTCTTTTGCTTGTTGCTATCGTTTTTTTCCTACGATGCGCCACCTATGAAGAGAGAATAAAAACGGAGCAACGCGCATCACTCTATTCTCAGAGTTGTATGTAGTCAACTGTTGTATTTGTCATCTCCGAGTGACCAAGGCACCAACATTTTATTACGTATTGAGAGGATACAATTTTAGTCATGAACTGTGCACTTCATGATGTGCACAACTCAAGATGAAAAAACAATCAGCTCAAAATCATTTCATTTCCTTCACTGGTAACAATAACGCGCCTGGGTTAGATAGAATCAAATTCAACTTATTGAAGAATCTACCCGGCAATGCCAAGAGGCGCTTGCTGAACTTGTTCAATAAGTTTCTGGAGTAAAACATTGTACCGCAAGATTGGAGGCAAGTGAAGGTGATCGCCATCCAAAAACCGGGAAAACCAGCTTCTGATCACAACTCTTATAGGCCGATTGCAATGCTATCCTGTATCCGGAAATTGATGAAGAGAAAATGATACTCCGTCGTTTAGACCATTGGGTCTAATCAAATGGTCTACTATCAGATACTCAATTTGGCTTCCGCCGTGCCAAAGGGATGAATGATTGTCTTGCGTTGCTTTCAACAGATATTCAGCTGGCGTATGCTCGCAAAGAACAAATGGCGTCTGCGTTCTTGGACATTAAGGGGGCTTTTGATTCCGTTACTATTGACATTCTTTCGGGCAAACTTCACCGACAAGGATTTTCACCAATTTTAAACAATTTTTTGCATAATTTGTTGTCCGAAAAGCTTATGCATTTTACGCATGGCGATTTGGCAACTTTTCGTATTAGCTACATGGGTCTTCCCCAGGGCTCATGCTTAAGCCCCCTTCTTTACAATTTTTATGTGAATGACATTGACGCATGTCTGGCAAATTTATGCACGATAAGACAACTTGCAGACGACAGTGTAATCTCTGTTACAGGAGCCAAAGCTGCCGATTTGCAAGGACCATTGCAAGATACCTTGGACAATTTGTCTGCTTGGGCTTTACAGCTAGGTATCGAATTCTCTCCGGAGAAGACTGAGATAGTAGTTTTTTCTAGGAAGCGTGAGCCTGCTCAGCTCCACTTACAGTTAATGGGTGAAACGATTTCTCAGCCTTTGGTATTTAAATATCTTGGTGTCTGGTTCGATTCGAAAGGCACCTGGGGATGTCACGTTCGGTATTTGATGAAAAAATGTCAACAAAGAGTGAATTTTCTCCGGACAATTACCTGATCATGGTGGGGCGCCCACCCAGGAGACCTCATAAGGCTTTACCAAACAACGATATTGTCGGTGCTTGAGTACGGGTGTTTCTGCTTCCGCTCCGCTGCAAACACCCATTTAATCAAGCTGGAACGATTGCAGTATCGTTGTTTGCGTATTGCCTTAGGTTGCATGCATTCGACCCATACGATGAGTTTGGAAGTTTTGGCGGGCGTTTTCCCGTTAAAAGACCGCTTTTGGGATCTGACTACTCGTATTCTCAACAAATGTGAGGTTTTGAACCCCTTGGTAATTAAAAATTTCGATAGGCTAGTTGAACTTAATTCTCAAACCCGTTTCATGACTGTGTATTTCAATCACATGTCTCAAAGTATAAATCCTTCCTCATACACCTCCAATCGTGTCAACTTGTTAGATACTTCTGTTCCTACTGTGTTTTTTGATACATCCATGATGAAAGAAACTCGTGGAATCCCGGATCATTTACGCGTGCAGCAGATCCCTAAAATATTTTATAACAAATATAAAAACATCAACTGCGACAATGCGTTTTATACTGATGGATCACTTCTCAACGGGTCCACTGGCTTCGGTTTCTTCAACAATAATTTTACCGCCTCCTACAAGCTCGATAATCCTGCTTCTGTTTACGTCGCAGAATTGGCTGCAATTCAGTATACCTTAGGGATTATTGAAACAATGCCCACGGACCATTACTTCATCTTTACGGACAGTCTCAGTTCTATTGAGGCTCTCCGATCGATGAAGGATGTAAGGCACTCTCCGTATTTCCTGGGGAAAATACGGGAACATATGAGTGCTTTATCCGAAAAATCTTCTCAGATTACCTTAGTGTGTGTCCCTTCTCATTGTTACATTCCGGGCAATGAGAAAGCGGACACTTTGGCTAAGGTGAGCGCAACAAACGGTGATATTTACAACAGACCAATTGCCTACAATGAATTTTTAAAATTTTCACGTCAGAATACACTTGTCAACTGGCAGGCCTCGTGGGATAAGGGAGAACTGGGAAGGGAGAACACCTTGGTTTCGGGGGTTGGATGTAGGACGAGATTTCATTCGCATGATGTCTCGGATTATGTCCAACCACTACGGGCTAGATGCACATCTCTTGTGTATTGGGCTGGCAAGCAGTAATCATTGCGTTTGTGGATTGGGGTATCAAGACATTGAACACGTGGTTTGGGTGTGTGCTGAATTCTGCGGCGCCAGATCTCTACTTTTGGATACCCCCAGGGCCCGAGGGATACAGTCCTATGTGCCAGTTCGTGATATTCTCGCTCAGCGAAACTTGCCATACATGCTACATGTTTATAGCTACTTGAAGAGCATCAAGGTGCCAATTTAACAGCGAAACAAAAAAAAACCATGTTAGTTTTAGTATTAGATTTAGTTTCAGCTCGTAGTCGGCAGTGAGGGTAAAGAATTTGCCTTTAGCTTATAAGATATTTTAGACCATAAGGCATTAGATTTAATTGGCTCCGTAAAACATTAATTTGTATTGTGCCGTGTCAAATAAATGTTGTGTGAACAAAAAAAAAAATTGTCACGTCCCTCCTCGGGCAGCCGTCATACACTCGCTCCAGCTGCGCGTAGAGCGCTTCCTTCTCATCATCGGATCTCGCCTCGTGTGGGCAGTGCACGTTTCTGATGCTGTAATTGAAGAAATGGCCTTTAATCAATAGCTCACACATCCTAGCATTATTCAGCCACCCGATCACGCGTTGACGCATCCTGCCTAGTACTAAAAAACCGGTTCTCAGCTCGTTGGTAGTGCCACAGCTCTAGTAAAAGGGAGCCGCCCGATGCCCGTTTTTCCACACCTTCTGTCCTGTCCAGCAAAGTTCCTGCAGTGCTACAACTTCGAAGCTGCGTGGATTTAACTCGTCATAGATGATCCAATCGCAACCCGGGAAGTGTAACGACTTACTGTTTCATGTTCCAAGTTTCCAATTCAAAGTCCGTTTCCGTCGCCAAGGTCTTTGCCAATTGTTGCTGGTCGTTTGTTCTTTTTGATCGTTCGTAAACTTTCATTTTAAAATGGCGGCCTGTTAGGCTTACCCCAACCCCCTGTCTCGCCGGAGGACAATCGTTTCAGCTCTGTTTAAAGTCCCACGCTGACCCCAGGGCACTGATCAGCCGCTTCTAACATGGCGATCAGACGCTGTTTTGAGCCGCACCATCTTGGTGAACAGACGCTTGGATTGGCGAAGCATTTCCTCTACCGCCGAAATATAGTTTACGCGCCAATGAACGAGTCGCACCTTCTCACTTAACTATTGTCGGATGTCAACATTGCCCAGGCAACACCAACCAGTTGTGTTCATGTTTTAAGTGGCAGTCTAGTGTATTCATATGACTCGTGGAGGTGTGAGATAGGAGCTTGTGAGGGCCGAAGCTATGTTTGACGCTCTTTCCAGGTTGTCAACTCGCCGTTTGAGGCCCAGAACTACACTTTTGCACTATAATTGTTCGTCTTTACCTTTAGAGCTACATCAGAAGTGCCCTTTTTCTGTCCAGTGTAGGACAAGAGTCAAACAGAGTGTAGTTTAAAAACAACAAGAACAAATACAGTCATCTCAGTATTATGGGCTAGTCTACACCTTGTATTGGTTTCTAACATATTTCAATAACTTTAAATAGTCAAATATAGGTTTAGTGAACGTGAACTACGTTCACTAAACTTGAATTTGACTATTACAAGTTATTGACATACGTTTGAAACCAATATAAAGTGTATTGGCCCATAATACTAGGATGACTGTATAAATGCTGTCGATGGCGATACTAGTGTAGTGCTGCTGGTAGAGATGGCAACTTACTGGCACGTTTCTATCTCTCACACTGAGAAGTCATTCCAACTTCCACTGAGGGTGTTGAAACAATAGCCAGCTATAAATAATAGTCTCTACTGAGTAAATGTACGAAGTGCGAGAATTGGATAAGCGATTCAAAACTCGATTCTAGAACTACGTCTTTAACGTTCTGCGGTGGTGTAACGGGAACACATCTGACCGGAGATTGGAAGTTGTGGGTTCGAGTCCCACCTGCTGAACTATATTTTTCGTAGTTTCTACAATCATATTTTCAGTTAGTTTAATTTTCTATCTTCATTACTACATTTACTCCTTAAATTAAAATTAGATACTAAAAGAAAATGAAAATGCTTCGTTTGTCTGCTTATTTTTCAGCTGCAAAATAGAACCGTCGCAAAAATCACCATTAGAACCCAAAATAATAACGGGTAACAAAAAATCAAGCATTCATGTATTCCGTATACCTAGCTGATTATTGATCAAAACAAAAGGTTCTCGGATTTATTCCCAGCGCAACAGTTCTCGAGCCCAGCCTAGCTGCAACGCAATTGTCTACAGCCGGCTTGACAAGCACGGCAAGTCTTGGTACGGCGAAGTACGTGATTGAATTTCAGCGGCCGCTCATTTACATGCATATTTAAGGTTGAAAAACTCACTACAACACGCTACACGGTATGCGTGACGTCAATGAATACGGAACTTACTACTGCTGGAAGTGGTTTGAAATTATAATTGCATATTTTTCCTTAAATTTTAATTCAACGTATCACTAAAAACGATGGTTATTTTTTTCAAGAGGATTAACGATATTCGTTGGAAAATTATTACCCCTGGGATTATTATCGTTTCAGTTTGTCTTTCATTTTTGGTTTGTTGAAATAGGAAATACGTTCAAGGTATCAGCTGATACTAATCACGTAAGACTAATCGCCTTAATTGTGTGCATTTGTTACACATTAAACGTAAACGGAATGAATCAATACAGATTGCTTTGAATTTTAACGTATTCAATATGTAGATTTATGAGTTAAGTTTTTGTTAGGTCATGTTTTGAATGCAACGGGACTACGCTTTTTAAAATGCTATTGATATTTGCTTGCCCTAGTTGAAATAAAGATTTTCTAGTGCAGCTTCGAAAAGTAAAAAGTGTGAATTTTGTCTGTTTTCATCCAGTGTTACACAGCTCTTGGTACAGCTATACTACTTGTGACGTTCATCGCCCAACTGTGAAAGAGCGATAGTTGCTAATGAATTTATGACGGCAACGGTTGATGCAGCTTTCATTGAGGCCATAGTTTACTCTTCCCTGCCGCACCAGTATGATTAGAGCTGATTTGTTTGTAATTGGTTTTAGTTAGATATATCTGTTGGCGTTCCAGTTTTATGCAGTTCCGCTGCTTTACAAATTGTATGTTTGTTTTTCGTAGAGGCCACTATTCAACCGTCTACGCTGTGAGATCCTTGTTTGCCTTTCATGATTGTTCGGTATTAACGAGCATGAGGAAATGTTTTTTTCCTGGTCGCCATGTTTTTGGTGTGTACATTATTTGCGATATTATTTTATATTTTGTTGTGTTCAAACTAAAATTATATTCTCGTTAGTATGTTACTTCTTTTATTTTATTTCTCTCTTGTATGTTATTCCCTCAACATTTTACTGATTTGAATACATAAGCCATCCAATACCGCTTTCCTGAAATTCTCTCAGCTTGAAAATCAAGTAATTAGATAGGTAACACACAGTTCGAGTAGTGAAAAAAAACCGGCAATAGCTGTTTATTAAATTATATTAAATTTATATGCATATAGAAAAAAAATTGATACATGTTTTTCATGCCTTGAATTTCGTCAAATAATCTACACATCGTTTTTATTCGCAAAACGAGGTGCGATTTCAATATTTGATAGAGGCGAATAAAGAATAAAGAAATCACTTCTCTTCTATAAACAACCCACGCACAGTAAACTTAAGTTTCGTTTTCATTTCTTCTCATTCGCAGGCGGATCAGATAGTAATAAGGGCAAAAGCAAAAAATGGCGCAAAATTCTGCAGTTTCCACACATATCGCAATGCATAGATCTCAAAAACAAAATAGGTAAGTGAACGGCGGATGATTTTGCATGAAAGTAAGGTTCAGAACGGAATTTTCTCCAAATCAATTGACAATTCAGTTTCATTGTAGACAGATTGTGCGTCACTGGGTTCGTAACTAATTTATTGGAAGCAAAAAATCGGCATTTTCTTTTTTCATGAGTATGCGCGAAATAACGAAATAAGATTAAATGCAAAATATGCAAAATTTTATTCCATAGCTTCAGTGTTCACTTTATTGCAAAGTTTGTGAGTGTAGGAATTGAGAACAATGTTTTTCCTGATGGTCTTCGCTCATAAATTGCTATGTTGAGTTTTTCTATAACTATGAAGCTACAATTTAATTTGCATGTATTGTTTCCAACAGTCCAACTTTGCACACGGTTGTGTTCAACAAGTGCTACGAAATTATCAGGAAAGCTTACGAATTTAACCAGTGACATTTGCTACTACATTGTGTCTGGAAGTACGTGCAATAGAAGTAAACGGTACTCTGCTGAATGAAAAATTATATAGGCGAAACGTACTGTAGGTTGGAACAATCTAAATTAATGAATGTTGGAAGCCTGCTTCTCTCGGGAGGGCTCCAATGCAATAGGCTGACTGTGATCGAGCAAAAAGTTTCTCGAGAAAGTCGGACACTCATTCTATCACAAGCGAACTTTTTCTTTGCACTTTTATGCGACTATTGTGTCCTAGGTGAGTTTTACCTTTTCCGAAAATATTTCCGTTTCATATTTGCCAAAATAAATTTGATGGAATCACAGTTTATTAAAATAAAGGCACAGAGTTCTTAACAAAAAAAAATTCAATTTCACCTAATTCTATTCAGTTCTACACTGCTAATAACTTCCACTTTGAAAAACTGTCAAAATCTAATATCTATCGTATTAAACATGATCACACTTTACAGTTTTACTATACATAAATTTAAATGCAAGTACACCTCAAGCTCAAGATTTTCAATTTTATTTAGGTCGATGAATTAACAGAAATCCCTAGCAGTTCTAGTGACCATTAGAAACAATTATTTATCTGGTTTGCAAAATTATGAGACTAAATAAATAGATTCAAGAGTTAACTACCCCGGGTTTACAAAGGGAGGTCAAAAAAAGACAAGATTTTTGCACTATTACATCGTAAATTTAATTTGATTTTGATTTGATTTAATTTATTTAAATTTAAAAAGTTGGAATAGACTGGTGATTGGTTATCATACATTTGTAGGTAAACTTCTGAACATCTTCCAAGAAAATCAAATTTCCCTACCTAATTTATGATATCCGGCTTGGATCAGAATATTTTGGCTTAGGCAGGCTTTCCGTAGTCGGTAGAGATTTATGCTTTAATTTAATTTTTCATCGGTCAGTATTTGAGTCACTTAGATGTTCTATATGAGTGTGACATTCACTTCTGTAGATATAGGATTAACTGCTTTAGGAGCTTTTATAAGAGCCGTGTTATAAAAATTGTTACGGTCGAAAATGGATCAAACAAAAATGTGTGTAAATCGGTTATTTATTTTAATAAAAAATCAAACCATGTTTCTTTGTCAACTTTAATTCGTACAGAATAAAGGAAATATATTGACTCAAGCTTGCTTTTTAGCGAATGCGAATTGCCGGACCTTTTTCTTGAATCCTACCATCAAGTTTTTTACAGTCACTTTGTTCACCGCAGTTGATAACTGTCTGTCGTGAACTAGAATTTACACTTAAACTACTTTACTTTTTAATTTTTTTTATAGGGGGGGAGTTTGTAATGATTTATTTATGTACTAAAATATCTATTCAGAATTAGTATTGTGTGTTCTGCCACAAATGGTGACATTTCAACACTATTATAAATATTTGTACGCTTTTTAGTATTATTGAATGTTATTAGCTTTACTTTTTAATTCTATTACTTTTACTTGAGCTTATCGCTTTTACGATATGCAAACACGTATTTCGACACTTACTTAGCGTCTTCATCATGATCATGATCTTCCGTGTCTTCTTGAGATTCCCCTTTACGATTATCTAGTATTTTTCTATTGGGCGGAGCTCTGGTGTGTTGGGAGGGTTCACTGTTGGGTTGTTCGCGGCACAACAACGGTGTTAGATGATGAAAGACAACGGACGTTTTTTCATGCACCTGCACATGGTATTCCTGGTTGACGGAACCTTTCGCGATTAAAATGTTGCTCTTCAAACCAGAGAGACAGATGACATTTCCTTGCAAGCTTCGACAGCTTAATGTTTTTTTAAATCTCTGCGACCTTCCTTATTGTAGTTGTCATATAATTTTCCTGTCCAGGAAGCTGTTTAAAATCTATCCTGACTTAAGTTTTGTCATATCCCCCACCACGCAATCAAACTTCGTCAGTGTCTTCACATACAGGGTGAGGAAAAATCCGTGTTCAATGTTGTAGTCATAACTTTTTTCTTTCAATATTAAACAACAAAATATTTATACAAAATGTAGAAACATTAGCATGGTTTGTAATATTCACATCACGGACTCGAAATGCCCACCCTTGGCTTCAACGCACGAATTCAATCGTTTAGGGAAATTATCGACGATGAACGATAGTTTTTCCACAGATATGGCATCCCAGGCTTTGGTTAGACTAGCTTTCAAATGATCCAATGATTTGTGTGGTTTAGTACAGGCTATGGATTCAAGAATAGACCAAACGGAATAGTTCATTGGATTTAAATTAGGAGAGTTTGAAGTTAAATATCTCAGAAAAAGTCTGCTACAGAGTTCCAGTGTTTTTTTCGCTCCATACGATGGAGTCCAATCTTGTTGTAATGTCCATTTAGTTTTACCAAAATGTACACGTGCCCAAGGTGCCACTGTGTCGGTTACAATTTTTTGGCAAACAAATTGATTGATTTTTACACTCTTTTCAATGAATATTAAGGGGGTTTTACCGGTAGCCGTAATTTCCGCCCAAACCATCACCAAAACTGGATGATGTGATCGAGCTACGTTCATACGGTTAGAAGAGCCTTTAGGCAAAAGCTGACGGTAATTTTGGTGGTTATGAAATTGCTCCACAGTGAAAATTTTCTCATCGGTGAATAAAACTGTGCGATTCTTTCAAAAGAATCTTTGATTTTCGGTACCGATTTTCTTTCATCCTGTCATTTAGGTAATGATTTTTTGAAAATTTGTAACAACGTCATCCTAAATCCTTGTAATGAATAGTTCGTACAAATTTCGGGTCAATTTTTAATGATTTTGACACTTTTTGAATTGACCTTCTAGAATCACGGTTAATCCGGTGACGAATAATTATCCGGTTGCCAGGGGTCCTAGCGGTTCTTTTTCTGCCTCTTCCTGAACGGTCCTCTAAATTTCCCAGCTCATTATATCGTTTTATAGCGTCTCTAATGGTTTGTATAGGCATTTTCAAAATACAATACCTGCGATACTTACTGGACGCTTTTTTTTTGTTTATATAACTCGATCACCGCACTGCGTAAGGGGCCATCCGCAATCCACGTAGACAGCGGGGGAGGGGTAAATCGTTAAAAATCTTTCCACGTGGTATGTGGATGGCCCCTAATGGACTTGACTTCATTATGACACTTAATGCACACTGTTTCAAAGGAGATTTTACACATAGCCAAGGTTAAGAATTTCATAGGTAAGCTCATTTCAACATCTGTCAAATCTTAGTCATACACTGAAACAAAAAACACGGATAATTATTCCTCACCCTGTACAGCATTCGCAATCGCTGTCTGGCCGACTTGTTTTGCTTATCGTTATGATTTGGAGACACCGCCTGTTTGTAAGCCGACAGTCCGGCTCGTTTTTGGCTCGATTTACAGTTGTAGACGACACTCTCAGTTTGCTTACGACATCTCGGACGGAAAGGTCTGGATTCCGCTTAAAACTGCTGGCCACTCTTTGCGTCGTTTTTGCGGCCCTTGGATTTCGATTTCCTCCCGATCCTGTCTTCCTGGCAGCCAACAAACATTTCCAAACACTTTTATTGTGTTGATGACAGTTGATTTGGCCACATTCAACAATTTTGCCAGTTTGGCGTGCGAGTAGTGCGGATTTTCGCGATACACGAGCGAAATTCCGATTCGTTGCTTCTCTTGCTTCGATGTCATTTTCACAATTAAAGAGCGAATATCAAGCACACACGTCTTCAAAATGAGAGGTGTACCAGTTTTTTTTGATACACGATAAAAATATTACCGTAAATTTAAGTTGACCAATTTTTGACCGTTACATCCTTTAAATTATTTTCCCAAACGGGAATTTCTAGCAGTGTTAACATATGTACTTTATAATAAAAGGTAAAAATTTGTATTGTGTTTTCTGTACAAATTGTACATTTCCCAAGTAACACACAAAACATGTTAGAAAATAATTCTCAATAACAGTAGTCATATAAGAGTAAATATAAGCGCATTCGAAAACTTGTGTTGTTATTTTCTTACTCTGGAGATATTATTCCATATCATGAGTGTATTTCATGGATTGATAAATATAAACTCCCTTTGATTGTCTTTAAGTTGTGTTCATGATGTTATCAAAACAGTACAGAAAACAACCTAAAATAAAACATTTGTGAGAAGTTGTTCTTTATCAGTAATTCAACCACACTTTAAAAACAAGCTCTTTTTCTGGTTTTGGAGATGTTTTTCAATAACATGAGTTCAGCAAACAAAAACTATGATATAATTGGCACTTGTCTTCAAAATGTTTTCCCTATTATAACAACTGTGTAAAAATTTCCAGCCGAGGCAGCCGCGCCAGTTCAATATTACACGCCCAATAATAATTTACGTACCTGTAAAGTGCTTTTCCTTTGGCTGGTCTTAGTATTCAGCAGCCAATTACTTGATCATATTGTTATTAAAATCATTTAAACGATTTTATTCAAACTGTTTGAGTTGGATCGAAATGCGCCATGAAAATGTAAACAAACGCAACCAATGTCCCGCCAATTTTTGTTACCGTATATCTAACAACGTTTTCTAGTTTTGTTATATTTTATGTCTAGATAACGTTAAAACTATACAAAAACAATTTTAATACTCAAGCGACAGAAACAATTCGTTTTGAAAGGTTGACCATTGTTTTTATCATCAATTTATAATTAAATAAAAGTGCCGCTGACGAACACAATCTTCGATCTAGCTGCACTGCGCGTAACAATACATTTGCGCATGCGCTGGGTAAATGTTGTCATAGCAACATATTCGCGCATGCGCGCTAGTGTGGCAAATTCTGACCCACGAACGCGCGAGTTTTTTATTCCACTAGGTCAGTGCAGATCAACCCAGGAAAAAAGGAACCATTGCGATTTACTAGGCAAATAAGGAAGAGATGCCAGATAGTTGTTTACGAACAAAGCTCATGCTAGAGCGGGGGCCTAGTGTGGTTGGTAACGTCTCCGCCAACCACGCTCGACGCCTGGGTTCGAATCCCACCGCCGACATAGGTGTCGATGGTTGTGAGGTGGCGTGATCCACTCACAACCAACCCAACTGGTCTAGATTCAATCCTAGCCGACACCGGGAGATTTTCTGAGGCAAAAAATCTCTGGGATCACGCTTTCCATCGCATGAGGAAGTAAAGCCGTTGGCGCCGGTCCGTTAATAACGGGTCGTGAGTTAGGGTCCTGGGTGTGGAGTCGCCTCCCTGGGCGTCGGTGATTGGCCACAACAGTGGCGGAACTAGACCGACGGAAAATAAGCGAGAATAAAAAAAAAGCTCATGCTAAATTGAGACTCTTCGCAATTAAATGAATCAGCAACCATTCTGTAATGAATAATCTATTTTCCACTGATTTACAAACAAAAAACCGTATCCAATGAATGGCGCATAATTTTTTCAGAAGTAAAATGCAATGTTTCACCATGAAATTTGACGCGCACGTATAACTTTGTATTAAAAGCGTCAAATAGTTGGTCTAATATTATTGTTTATTTTTAGTGAATATTCGATACGCCATAATCACTATTTATTCCTTTGTAGTGCCTAACATAAAGCAGCGTTGTTCTACAATACTTCTATTTTGGAGTTTCATGCTTGTGTCAACGATGTTTTTATCAGTTAGTAATTACAACTTGAAAATAACTTGTTTTCCATGTTTTTTACCGCATTGGTACTCGAGATGTATTTTGCAGCTTCAGTCTAACAAGTTGGCTTGCTTTCATGCAGTTATATAATACTTCATATAGCACCAGTACTTGTTATAGTAGCCTTCAATTTTTGCGCTTTTCTGGTGATAGAGAAGTCATGGAAAAGGTAATGTCAACTGAAATCTATAACTGAAGGTTGTATTAGAGGAGTTATCTCAACTGTTCTATAACAACGTGTGTTACTTGGGTTTCGCTTAAAGTGCAGAAGGTACATTCTATTTCATTTTTGAAGTAGAATACTTCTCTCAGGAAGTTCGGCTACATAGGGATGTGAAATGAAAATCTAAAACCGAAAAAAGTGAAAAATTTGTCCAATTTCAAATGCTAATAAATCGGTTAGTATTCGATGGATTTCCTTCGTTCTTGCAGCAATAGATTGGAAAATTTTCTAAGATTCTTCCCAAAATAAGATAATTGTAATTTTATTATTCACACTATTGTACTATTGAAAATAGTCAAGCCTTGTCAAAACGAAAAATTCGACCTCTGATTGGTCGTTATATGCTTACTTCCCAAGCACGGTCGACAGGATCATATACCTTGCAATTGAAAACATGCTATTTGGCCTATATAAGAGCCTGTTTCAGCCGGAGCCGCTCATAATAGTTCTAGACAGCGACAACAGCAGACGTCCTTCCTTAGCAGCAGCACTAGCCCTGCGGTTGGTCACCACGTCACAGGAGCAGCGCGGTTTTCCTCAGCGTGTGTCGCCAGACAGCCATTATTCCCCCCGTGTTGGGGCAGCATGAAGATTGCCATCAAGAAATCCAATTTCGGAAATCAAAATGCCTTTTTCAAGGCAAATAAACAAGTCATTGAAAGTTAATAATTTTTGTCAACGCAAGCAAGCACTCTGTGTTGCATCCTAGCAATTTAAATTTGTCGCACCCGTCTAATTTACTGAATGTGAAATAGCTTCCACAGTGCAGTGCAGTGTATCTTAATTACCCCAATGTTAGGGCAGCTCAAAGGTTGTAATTAGCAATCGATTTTGAACCGCAACATGCTTTTTTCAAGGCAAATAAAAAAAAATTATTGAAGGTAAATAATTTTCTGGCATCAACACAAGCAGACATTATGTGCGGGATGCAATCAAATTCTGTTGTAGTTGTCTAATTTTTACTTTTACTTTATTTTTACTGTAGGGGCAACGCAAAGGCTGCGATCAGCATGACCAACTTTGAATAACAAACTGCCCTGTTAGACCGCATTCACAAAGACAGTTAGTTCGACTATGCAGAGCTAATATGAAGTCGATTCAATCAATCAGCAGTAACAGAATTTCGTCGTCTCCCAGTTGCCAAGTTCAACATGATGCAACACGCAACAGCGAGCAAACGAAATCGCTTGATGTTACAAACCGCAATAAGATACGGGTTAAAACCGTTGCGTATGTGAGAGCACCATCGGTGTTTATTCGCTGGATACAAAAATCAAATGCGAATTGTGGAATAATTCGTCTGAAGAACATAAGGAAATGGTAAACCTGAAATGAAAGGCGTGGCCTATTACGTAGCACCCTTCGGCTATAAAAGAGTGTTTCTGGGAAAACTAGCTACATTCATTAGTCGGAAGGTGAACTGGATGGACCGTCCACAACGTTGACAGCAGTAACAGCAGATATTGGCACTCAGCAGTAACAGACCATAGCAGCGGGTCGCGCCTGTGGCTGCCTTCAAATTAAACAAATCACTTGCCCTGTGGTTGGTTACCACGTCTCAGGCCTCTGCCAGGCTGAACGCCAACGCGAGCGATCGGGCGAGATTTTTGCGGTACATCAGCCGGCACTTCCTCTAATGGAAAAGTAGGATCATTTTGTTTAGAAGAATATTACTGTCGGTAATATTACAGAGACGCGATTGCATCATATCAGATATGGAATTGAACCATTGTTATTTTGAGGACAAATAAAACACTTAATTTGAAGAGTTAATAGCTTTGGGTACCAGTAGCAGTATGGTAACAGCCTCAGCGGTAGGTGCAGCCGGTACTTCCCTAAGGCCGATGTAATAAGGAAGTAAATGGAAGCGGCACGGCGAAACAGTTCGGGTGTTCTCAGACGCGCGTCATTTTTCGTACGATAGCGGCGGTATTAGCGGTAGATGCATTTGCCAACACTTACTCCAGTAAAGCCGTGTCTAATTTTCAATGTGAAAACACCTTTCTATTGTGTTGGCCGTGCTCATTAGGCCTCTGCCAGGCTAAACGCGATAAGCGGCGCGAACCGATACGCCGGCCGTAGGTTAATTTACAGCCGTAAGTAGAGCTGTGTAAAAGTATTCTACTTCAACCTTGCGGTCGTGGCTTTGCACACAACCCTCCTGTGATTTTTTTCGTGTAAACATATGTTAAAGCGATTCGATTGTTATAATCTGAGCCTTCAGGCTGCTGCGATTTCGAACCATAGAAGCATGTCCAAGTGGTTCATCTAGTATCAATATACACGCAAAACTTAACTTGTTACTTTAAAAGCAATAGTGCAAAATTGCCCTTTAGGTAACAAATCTGTTACCTAAAAGGCAATAAAGTTCTTCCCCAGTCAAATAACAACATATTCTGTCATGTATTTTGTAGGTGTTACGGGAATACGGCTATCTAACGATGGTCGTTTCAACCACATGCAAAAAAAAAGAGAGAGAGAGAGAGAGAGAGCTGCCACTTACTTTTAATGAGATAATTTAAAAGCAACTCAAATATCTTATTGAAGGTATAGCGAGATATGATATCAAAATTTTATAATATTTTCATATCAATGTATGAAACGTGAATATCTTTCGAATAATGCGATAAGTTCTCATAGCTAAATAGGTTATTGATGAGTTATGATTTTGTAATGCTCTCCTGCCCGGGTAAAGGGGATAGAAATGAACCTTATCGCTGCATGCTAACACATGCATTGCGGTTCTTGGCTGTATGTTCTCCGGCAGAAACACATACAAGCGTGTAGCACTCATATATTTTGTTACTTTTGGGTATTCACACTTTGTGTCTCATGCGTGGTCATAGAACACAAAAAGTAATAAAATGTTGCACCAAAGCAACAAAATCTTCTCCTTTTCTGTTGGGTAGGTATCTAATATTGGACGCGTTTTTAGTGAGCTTGTTTCGGAAACAAATTACTATTGCCAAAAAGAGTGGAGGAGTTGGAAAAATACATAGTAGGCTGTATTTGTGATTATCAAATGCGAGAAATAGATGGGAAAAATCACAGGAGGGTTGTGTGCAAAGCCACGACCGCAAGGTTGAAGTAGAATACTTTTACACAGCTCTACTTACGGCTGTAAATTAACCTACGGCCGGCGTATCGGTTCGCGCCGCTTATCGCGTTTAGCCTGGCAGAGGCCTAATGAGCACGGCCAACACAATAGAAAGGTGTTTTCACATTGAAAATTAGACACGGCTTTACTGGAGTAAGTGTTGGCAAATGCATCTACCGCTAATACCGCCGCTATCGTACGAAAAATTACGCGCGTCTAAGAACACCCGAACTGTTTCGCCGTGCCGCTTCCATTTATTTCCTTATTACATCGGCCTTAGGGAAGTACCGGCTGCACCTACCGCTGAGGCTGTTACCATACTGCTACTGGTACCCAAAGCTATTAACTCTTCAAATTAAGTGTTTTATTTGTCCTCAAAATAACAATGGTTCAATTCCATATCGGATATGATGCAATCGCGTCTCTGTAATATTACCGACAGTAATATTCTTCTAAACAAAATGATCCTACTTTTCCATTAGAGGAAGTGCCGGCTGATGTACCGCAAAAATCTCGCCCGATCGCTCGCGTTGGCGTTCAGCCTGGCAGAGGCCTGAGACGTGGTAACCAACCACAGGGCAAGTGATTTGTTTAATTTGAAGGCAGCCACAGGCGCGACCCGCTGCTATGGTCTGTTACTGCTGAGTGCCAATATCTGCTGTTACTGCTGTCAACGTTGTGGACGGTCCATCCAGTTCACCTTCCGACTAATGAATGTAGCTAGTTTTCCCAGAAACACTCTTTTATAGCCGAAGGGTGCTACGTAATAGGCCACGCCTTTCATTTCAGGTTTACCATTTCCTTATGTTCTTTAGACGAATTATTCCACAATTCGCATTTGATTTTCGTATCCAGCGAATAAACACCGATGGTGCTCTCACATACGCAACGGTTTTAACCCGTATCTTATTGCGGTTTGTAACATCAAGCGATTTCGTTTGCTCGCTGTTGCGTGTTGCATCATGTTGCAACTTGGCAACTGGGAGACGACGAAATTCTGTTACTGCTGATTGATTGAATCGACTTCATATTAGCTCTGCATAGTCGAACTAACTGTCTTTGTGAATGCGGTCTAACAGGGCAGTTTGTTATCCAAAGTTGGTCATGCTGATCGCAGCCTTTGCGCTGCCCCTACAGTAAAAATAAAGTAAAAGTAAAAATTAGACAACTACAACAGAATTTGATTGCATCCCGCACAGAATGTCTGCTTGTGTTGATGCCAGAAAATTATTAACCTTCAATAATTTTTTTTTATTTGCCTTGAAAAAAGCATGTTGCGGTTCAAAATCGATTGCTAATTACAACCTTTGAGCTGCCCTAACATTGGGGTAATTAAGATACACTGCACTGCACTGTGGAAGCTGTTTCACATTCAGTGAATTAGACGGGTGCGACAAATTTAAATTGCTAGGATGCAACACAGAGTGCTTGCTTGCGTTGACAAAAATTATTAACTTTCAATGACTTGTTTATTTGCCTTGAAAAAGGCATTTTGATTTCCGAAATTGGATTTCTTGATGGCAATCTTCATGCTGCCCCAACACGGGGGGAATAATGGCTGTCTGGCGACACACGCTGAGGAAAACCGCGCTGCTCCTGAGACGTGGTGACCAACCACAGGGCTAGTGCTGCTGCTAAGGAAGGACGTCTGCTGTTGTCGCTGTCTAGAACTATTATGAGCGGCTCCGGCTGAAACAGGCTCTTATATAGGCCAAATAGCATGTTTTCAATTGCAAGGTATATGATCCTGTCGACCGTGCTTGGGAAGCAAGCATATAACGACCAATCAGAGGTCGAATTTTTCGTTTTGACAAGGCTTGACTATTTTCAATAGTACAAAAGTGTGAATAATAAAATTACAATTATCTTATTTTGGGAAGAATCTTAGAAGATTTTCCAATCTATTGCTGCAAGAACGAAGGAAATCCATCGAATACTAACCGATTTAATAGCATTTGAAATTGGACATATTTTTCACTTTTTTCGGTTTTAGATTTTCATTTCACATCCCTATGTAGCCGAACTTCCTGAGAGAAGTATTCTACTTCAAAATATGACATTAGGATTAAAAAGGTATATCTTTTCTAGACGGGAAATTAATCCGCGATCTCGCTGTCTGCAGCATGGTTTTTCATCCATTAAACTAATAAAAAAATATATCCATACTATCCCAATGGTAAACTTTTGTTGCGCTTGCTCACCTCCACCGCTGTACAGTAATTGCTTTGCGAAAGTTAGTTTTGTGACTGAGAAAATGTCGCACCCAGATTCTCCATCAAATGTTTGACATGTTGGTGTTTTTTGCTCAATTGTTAAGAAACGCGGCACTCATCGCGGGTATAGCTTCTGCATGCGTAAACATTCTAATTATACATATTTATTTATTTATCATCACCGACTACAATATCGCACGGTAATAGAAATGGATGTTTTTCGGATGGTTTAAATGGAGTTTGATAAATTTCCCATGTAAGCTTACTTGCAAAAAAATTCTGCGCCCTTGCGAGCAACCTTCCTGCAGTTAACCGGAAATAGATCTAATCCTCCAGGTTTGCCCAGAAATCGATGGGACGCAACTTGGGGACGTTGGGCGGGTTCGCTAATTTGGATACCATATCGATGTTCAGCCGCTCCATCTCCTCCAACGATCGCTTCGGGTAAAAGGCAGACGCCAGTTTCGGCCAAAACATTCCCTTCTCGCTGATTGTAAGCCACAGCAACACCTTATTGGGGAACATGGTGTTTGTAACGAATTTCACATCGGTGCCTACTTTCTTCGTGGGGGAAGTAAAATACGAAGTGCCCTGCCAGTCGTTGCCTTCCTGGGTGGGACAGGTCTCGTCGTCCATCACCATGCTGCGATTTACCGGAAAAATCGACTTCATCTTATTAAGGCGCTGTCGGTGCGTCATTGTCTGCAGCTCCGAGACCAGTGGACGGGACAGCCGCTTCCTGACATGTATTTCCATGTTTGCCAGGTACTTTTTCACTGTTTGGCCGGTTGCACCGACCTCCCGGCCAAGCGCATGCAGCGATGTAGCCACTTCTTCCTCGGTCCTCTGCAGTATCCTTTGGAGCTTCTTGTTGCTCAGGGTCGTCGGCCATCCGAAACCGGGCTCTTTTTCGAGGTTATGATTGTCGTCCAATAGTACCAAGATGTTGTGGATGCAAAAACGGGCGTATCCGGTGTCTACGAACTGCCGCACGATGTCCGTTTTTGACACGACTGGGTACCGTTCTTTGAACGCGCACACTTCTGAACGGAGTAGCTTCACTGTTTTTGCCATCATGGTTAGAGTTCGACTGTTAGAGCTGTCAATTTTTTCCTGCTGACTCATAGGTTGCTATGATTGATGCTGCATGGGTAGGTTCATTAGTGTGTGTGACAATATTCATTGGTTCAGCGATTTCTGTCCATTTTTTTATCGCAAACGTTACACGTCGTTGAACAAGCGAATACATTTCTCCAAGGGATTGTTGTAGCCATTGTTGGTTCTGTATCACCAGATAGCCAGGAGGTTATTGTTATGAAAATGACGAAGACGGATATTTATTGGCATTTGCTCGAGTAATGTAGGGCACTCAATTATCCCTTAAAAAAAAGCTGCGCTTTTCCACATTGATAGCGACTCTAAACAAATAATTTGACATCCGTCAGGGTGAGGGGAATGTTCGACTAGGTCGTTCCAAGAGAGTGAGCGTAACGCAAACCGTACAAATTTCTGCTGTACTTGTTCAATTGCGATGTTTGTCCTAGACAGTGCGGGAACCGAACAGGTGAACAGGTGACTCCAGAACGCTGCGCATCAACGTGCAACGGGGTGACTTTAGAGCAAAAATGTTCGTGAATTCAGAAGTGTGTCGGCGAATATACCCCAGTACAGTTAAAGCTTTGGCAGTCATGAAGTTGAGCTCTTCGTCAATTGTCACTCCGAAATCGCAGATAGACGTGACATGTATACTGGTGATGAGTTGTATTGGTAACAAACTGTTATTGTTTTCCTGAAGGGCAGTGTGGTCATCCGGAGGCACAATTACACGAAATAATTTGAGGTCATCGACGAACGAGAGGTCATGAGCAGGTGCAGATCATTTACGTAGACGTCAAATAACAGTGGTCCAAAAACACTACCTTGGGGCACGTCAGATGTGAACCAACGCGTTCCTTTGCGATTCCTATGATCCTCACTAGCTCGCACATTTTTACTTAACGGTGATTTAGTACAATATCGCGATTTTGCTCTGGGATATGCCAGCGTGCCTGCTGACTATAAATAATAAATTAAGCAAACCAATACTTTACGGTTAAATTAGCTGGAGCAGATGTTCCGTAACACTCATCAAACAATTGCTTTGTTTAAAAAGTATTTTTTCCAACCGAGAAGCAATGGTTAATCAAAAACACGTAATTCACTTTTTTTCATGATAACTAAAATAACGGAAATAGCGTTATTTCGAGAGCAATAACTAAGAACGAATCAAAAACACACCGTTTATTTTCAACAGGTCAGTCAGGCCAATGACTATTCAGCCCAAGTAGTTTATTAATGGTAGCAGTGCTTCAATGTCATGTTGTTTTTATGAAATTTTGTTAAAATCATACCCCTTTCGAAATTGAAGGAACAGGGTCTTTTCAAAAAGTTTCTTGCGGATTCAGGATTACGTTATGTTATACCATTCAATGAAGCAATTAAATGTTCATATAGAAATGATGGTTCAAGCACGCACTTAAATTTCATTTTATGTAAAATTTGGTTCTAGTAGAAGGTTTCAACCTGCATCTTTTCTTGATTGGTCAGCCCCTTATGTGAGTCGGTAGACCGTGTTGAAGATTTGAAAATTTATATCACCTAGCTAATTCAACAAATCCTTTTGAATTATTTCAGTGACATGGTTAGAAATCGTTAACACATTTCACATTTTTGAACTGGATGTAATTTGAATAAACTAATAGGGAAGGTTTTTTGAAAATTAATTACGAATTGTTAATATTAATATATATAATATAATTGTTTATTAGTTTATATTAAATATTAAGGTCAGTTCATTTTTGATGGTGAATGTTGGAAGTTCCCAGTTTAGAACCAATGAACTGCCTGGATGATCCTTGTTTTGCTAGGTTGTCAGAAGGTTTATTACCCTCGGAGTTACAGTGGTTGGGTACCCACCCAAGTAACACACAAAACATGTTAGAAAATAAGTAACAACGAAAGTAGTCATATAAGTGTACTACAACCGCAATTGAAAACTTGTGTTATTATATTGTGTTTGAAGTTGTTTTCCATCAGTAATACAACCGCATTTCGAAAACAAGCTCGTTTTTTCTGGTTTTGGAGATGTTTTTAATAACATGAGTTCAAGAATGGCTATCACTATCACTTGGTCTTTTCGTAAGACATTACACCATCTAATAACAACACTACGTACCTGTAAAATGCTTTTCCTTAGTACAGTAGTCTTAGCATTCAACACCCAACTTAAAATTACTTGATCAAATTATTATTTAAATTATACGAACGATTTGTATATTTATTCGAAGCGGGTCAAAACACGCCATCAAAAGATAAACAAAACGCTTGCAGTGTAACCAATATCACTTCAGATTTTTGTTATTGTATATCTAACAACGTTTTCTAGTTTTGTTAGATTTTTTTCAGATCACGTTGAAACTATGCGAAAACAATTTCAATATTCAAGCGAAAGAAAGAACTCTTTTTTAAAGGTTGAATATTATTTTTTGTCATCATGTTATAATCAATTTAAACTGCCACTGATAAAAAAAATTGCCGATCTAGTTGCACTGCGCAGACACAACACATTTGCGCATGCGCTGGTTAACAGTTGTCATAGCAACAGATTTGCGCATTGCCGTATTAGTACTCGAGATGTATTTTGCCACTTAATTATATCAAGTTGGCTTGCTTTCATGCAGTTATCGGTACTTGTTCTACTAGCCTTCATGTTTTGCGCTTTTCTGGTGATATTGATGTCATGGAATAGGTAACGTCAACTATTCTATACCAACGTGTGTTACTTGGGCAAGATACAGACGGTTAGAGCCTCCCTAATGTACACAACATTGAAAGGCTACTCTTGAGTGAACAGAATAAAAATTCATTAATTTCAATTCTATGTTAGCCAATATGTCAGCAAAGGTTCATTCAATTTTGAGAAGGTCCAGAGTATCTCAATAGCTTGGATATAAATTTGGGATGGTATTGTTTGTTTCCTTTGGAGCCGAGCGTATTTTTTTCCATTTCTTCGTTAATAAAATAAGCTAGAACAATGATTTAAGCCATTTGGCAAGAAAAGCGATGTAGCGATGACGATGACGATTTACAATGCGGGCTCTCGAATTGAATTAAGAACGTTAGAGTTTTCCTTCTTCCGCTCAGTCAAGGCAGGCTCAGTCAAGGCAGGCTGTCGAATGCCACTTTTCATTATGTAAATTTGATGACGCGCTCTATCTCGTGAGCAGCGTGTCATGTGCTAATAATATTTTTCAAACGCACGATTCTGTAGCTAGCGAAAATTTATGCGAATTAATAAAATCAGTCGAAGTAGTCATCACTTAACCTAACTGACTATGACTGTAAGCACAGAGCGGGAGCCTCTCAAAATCAGATAACCTTGAAGCGCGTTTCATGAGACAATCAAAACGGTTTTTATATTACAGAACATTGCCATAGGTTCATGTTTGACTAGCAGAACTCTGCCATCTGGCTGAAGTTGAATTCTTTTGCGTTGAATAATTATGAATGTTTGGCTGAACTGTTTTTGATTACCATAGTTTACACAAAGACGCGATTTTGTTAGGTTGTTAGACTTAAAAACTTTCAACATGCCATGTGCTACTTAGGAATAGTTTACAGTGTTGCTTGCAGAATATAATAATAACCCAGTACAATGTTTTGATATAAAGACGGCAACTCTGTCTCACATATTACCTCAGTAAATGTAATGTAGTTTTGCTCAATAGTCATCACATCAACGATTCCTTTGAATTAGAGATAATTGCAAGTTTATTTCAAAGAGGCTAAATGTACAAGTTCTGCGTACGTGCTTTCTGTGGGATCGTGATTTACTGAGACAAATGTCTGGTAGATGCCGAGATGCGTTGGGTGCGTAAATTATTATCTATCAGGCAGAGTTCCGGTATTGTGGCAGTTTGAAAGCATGTTTTTTTGCAGATGACTTGCGAGAAAAAAAAAAAGTTATATTAGTCTCATGATGACTCGGCTTCATACGTACAATTTTCAGAACACAATACTGATCTTCATTTCAAATTAACTACCAATATTTTCACTCAAGTGGCATGAGTAAGTGGCAGTAAATGCCAAAATTTTTAACTTTCAAGTATTCTTATACTGGATCATAATCTAATTTCCATGTTTATCGTTAATCATGGCAGGCAACTGGTAAAAACCTCGTTAATTAAATAAATAAATAAATCAATAAATGCAGGCAACTACGCAACTTAGTTATAACAATCGATATCGTTGCGAAGTTATACTAAAATGATAAAATTGTAAATTGTTTTGGGAATGAAGCATGAACAAGTAAATATTTGCACGACAACAAAATCAATCATGTTGGATAGTCTGTTTTTGTTTCAACGATTAGTGTTTGGATTTGTCTGTTGTTATTTTTAAGTGCAATACGCATTTTTTATTGATAAGCAGAGCGAAAATTTCCGTCCACTTTAATTGACCTTTCTTCAGTTATCAATATTCTGATTCGTTCGTCTACTTTTTTTTTAACTAGGATGAACAAATGATGATGGGGCACAATTAATTACAATTATTTCTCCTTCAGTCGCAAGCCAAACAAGTGTCTAGTGCTCAAACCCGAAAGCATAGCCGTCCTTGCAGTAAGTTCGAAAAATGGAAATTGTTTTCTTTGTTTAGGGTTTTGTTATTTTTTCATCGTCGTTCGCGTTCGCTTGCGTCAGTTTGGCTGAAAAACTTTTTCTTTGCTTCCTGGTGCCATTCATTCTATTGTACGTTGTACCTTGTGTAAACGGAACCCCGCAGTGTTTAATTACCCGGTCTGGTTAGCCAACCCACCGTACTTACGTTCGTTTTCAGATCTTTCTCATGGGTTTGAGAAACTTCATGTAACCAAGAGATTTGCTTCCATTGTGGAAAGCGACTCATTAGGTCTAATAAAAAATTGAGTAAGATTTTCCGCTTCCATGATGACGGAAAATAGTACCTTTTCCCTTCTAATGAGAGAAAGGTTCCTTTTCTTATTTTCTTGCAGTAAACTTGTACGGCTTAGTCATTTTCGAGCCTTATCAGAATATTTGATCTGAGTAAATAGAGAATATCACATTTGCATGGCATTAACTTTACAACTCTTTTAATAACTCCTAAATTGTTTCTTTTTTTATTATAGATGTAAGTTACGGTTACGTAGTTGATCAGCAGCCCATTGGACGCGAGTTGTTCTACCATTTTTGCAAAGTCAAACGACCACAGTATTTCCGGTATCTCTCGTTCCTGGATGACGCCTCCAAGTAAGTCCTTGATAACCATCAGCAAGTGTGAAATGTAACCATCAGTAATATTTTCTTTTGTTATTATTGTTTGTTATTATTAACTAAATTGTTGTGACATTTCGAATATCCATTTTATAGCATACTGGTCAAAGGCTTTATACTGTTGACTTGTGAGATAATTACTGGAAAATGCATGTTTGATTTATTGTCCTCATCAACATGCTTAGACCGTTGACTCTTCGGCTAATGACGTACTGAGGCGTCAAATGAAGCGAAGCGTTGAGCGTATGAGAAGCGTTGGGTGAAGTTTCCTATGACATACTGGAGCGAGCGTCGCAAATGCATTGTGTTGTCATATTTTTAGATTCCAGGAGCAGTTTTGATTGAAGGAAATATGAATTCGTCCAATAAAGATTTTTTTGCTTCTTCAAGCACGGTAAATTACGTGTTTAGTGAACATAGAAATTTTTTTATGAAATAAAATAATATTACTGAAGTAAGTTGCGCTACAGACGTAGTAAAAAATATAAGAAATTATTCTAAATTTTAAACCCGTTGACCCCGAGCAACGTTCAACTAGTTTATAATATCTGTTAGGATTTGAATAACCCATGTGAGCACAGCCAATTACTCAGCGGCTTGCGTTTCCGCGACCAAAGAAGTTCAGCATACTAGATTCCTGGCCATTCGAATCAAAACTCAACAAAATATCAATCGAAAATACCAGTGTTATTTTCCCGACGACCTGAAAATTTTTCCCGATAGTATTTTCTATCCTACCCTTTTTCTTTTTTAAGATTTAAGACCAAAATCAAACAAACATAAAGCACCTAGCGATATCGGGTTTAGTCTGAACATGGTATTACTGCACTAACATTTTCTAAATATTTTAACATTTTCTAAACGAAAATGTATTTTATTTGCTTTTTTTTTCAATCACAAAACAAAAGCAAAGAAAATATAAAGCATCTAGCGATGAAAGATTTAGTCTGAATATGGTATAACCGCGTACGTATACGCGCGTCAAAACAGTACTCGTTCTGTTTCGCCGCCTCTACCGACGCGTCTTTGCCGCTCCAGTATGACGGGTTTGAGCGTTTCATCTTGACGTTCGAAAAAGTAGCCTAGACGCCTTTGCGACGCTTTTTACTACGCTTCATTTGACGCCTCAGTATGTCATTAGCCTTCGAGTAAAAAAAAAATCCCTCCGCAGTCCGAGCGTTGTTGCCTTATTAATCTTGAAAAGTTTGAACGCTCCAGGAGACTCCCTCAAGCCGGATTTGTGGCCTAGTTTTTAGATAGTTCGCCGAGAATTCTCTCTCTGAACTTTCGTTCTATGCAATGGTCACTTCGATACGATTTGTTTCAACCTGGAGTATAATTGTATGTCAAGTGTGTAATGCTTGTAGCCCTGTTATTGACTTATTGTAAAATGGTCTCAATGTAAAATTTAATGTATATTCTCAACAAAACTTGATGGAATTATTATGCCTTTAAGAGGATGGCTCGAACAGCTTTTTCCCCATCCACTAACTTTCATAGAGACCAATAAGATCAGATGGAATTAGACTAATCTATCTAAACAGACATTTTCCAATTCTTGTGGAGTGCCTCAAGGAAGCAATCTTGGACCATTGCTGTTTGATACTTTTTCTCAACGATATCGACAATATTTTACGCTAATGATGAAAAAATTTATAAGATTATCAAGAGCCTTGCAGGCTGTGTCGAAGTTCAGAGGACGGTGAACTGTTTTGTGGAGTGGTATTTCCGTGTTTCCGTCCTAACTATTAGCCTTTTCAAATACAGCCGTACATCCTTCTCACGTAAAATGACACCGATTGTATTTGACTACACCATAGCAGGACAGCCCAAGTTCGAGACCTGGGTGTTATACTAAATAGTGCTTTCACATTTCAAACACAATTTTGTGAAGTAATCGCAAAAGCGAATAGACAGCTAGGACCTATATTCTATGTCTTCGATCTCTGTATTGCTCATTGGTTCGATCCATTTTCGAATCAAGCATTGTCGCCTGCTGGCCATATCATGCTTACTGGACTGCTGGATTGGAAGCAGTTCAGGGTAAATTCGTTCGCTACGCTCTCCATACCCTTTTATGGAACAATCTTTTCGAATTGCCACGTTATGAAGATCGCTGCCAGCTTCTTGGACTTGAAACACTTTAACGACGGTGCATCGACAGACAGTTTTTGTGTCAAAACTGCCAAAAAGGCAAAAAGAAATATACGTCAACGGGATTTCCTGTATCTAGAATAGCAGAGAACAGGTTATGCGCAACATGAACCTATTAGATTTATGTGTAGTACTATTAGTGCTGTTTTGGAAAGGAGGGTTCTCGAACACATGAAACACAAATTTCTGCATAACTCGAGAACTAATCAAGTAAATGGAATTAAACGATAATTTATAATGGTTTGACACCTCTGCCTCTTATGGAAGGGAGGGCTCCAATATAAGTGAAACACAAATTTCTGCACAACTCTAGAACTAATCAAGCAAATGAACCCAAATCGATCCCCAGGCACCACTGTAAATTCCAAGATGGCGACTTCCAGTTTTTGTAATGCTAAGATAGCGACTTCCGGCTTCTGGAAGACAGCCGAAAATTACCGAATACCACCCAATATGCGTCTTTAGGGAACCAGAATAATGTCCAGAGGCCAGAAGTTGACTCCACATGGCATTTTGAAAACGAAAATGCGACTTCCGGTTTCTGGAAAACAGCTCATAGTTGTTAATATGGGCATTTCCAGAACCAGAATTTTGCCCAAAGGCCAAAAATTGACTCCACTTGTTATTTCGCACTCTAGTGTGGTGATTTCCGGTTTCACAATATGGGCATTTCCAGATTATGTGCAAAAGCCATAAGTTGACCACAGATACAATCTTGAATCTATTCAGGGCCACTATATTATTTTCAGAGAGTTTTTTCATTAGTTTAAGATAAAGTTATTGACATAAAAATTTTAAATCAAGATAGTCTATCATATTATTAGCGTCTATAATTCGATGAATTATTGGAGAGGAAGACCATGTTTCGAAGTTTCAATTGTTTTATTAGGATCACTCTTGAATGCAACAATGCATTTAATGTAAATGCCAGCCTTGTGTAGCTCGACGTCAATCTTTCTGATTTTATGTTGTTTATAACAACAATAATCGATTTTAGGTATGATTCGTTTTGGATATACAGGAACAACGAGAAAAATCTCTTTTAATAGTCCTTCAAATACAATTCAATTGTCAAGAATGTTAAATTCTTAAAATGTGAATTTAAGGTGATTACAGAAATTTTTTCAAAACAATTATTATTGTTTGGCAATGAAGTTGAGGATAAAAGATAAATTCATTGCGAATGTGTTTTTGGATATAGTTTTGAATTCTGTGAACCATAATGGAGTAGCAGGATATCTGAGCAATAATACCTCTATCCCTTACGCTAACTAGCGAACAAAGCCCTTAAAAAATTCATTAAGCAGACAGTATGTGCAGTAGGGAAAGCGAAAAATAAGCGAAGTGGAAATATGATACAGATTTGGAAAAATATACCGCATCCCGACGGGACTCGCACCCGCAATCTCCCTGTCTCCGGCATGGTGTTTTGATCAATTAAACTACGGGGGATGTTGGTACTGTTTCACAATCTATATCGTATCACATTCCACTGCCGACTTATTCTATTGCTCATCCCTAACTACACACACTGCTGTGCAAGCGTTATTTATAGACCGAAAGAAATTTCTCATCACACACAGAAGAATCAGCTGATGCTGATAACCCTTAGACCTGTGTGGTCGAAATCAAAGTCAGTCTGAGTCGTGCTTGCAAGTGCGACACAGCAACGGAAGGGGCTCCGTAGGGCTAAAATTTTCCGAACTCAATTTCTATTTTTAACAACGGCTTTTACCCGTTAACACACAAGTTCATTAAGCAGACAGTATGTGCAGTAGGGAAAGCGTAAAATAAGCGAACTTGAAATATGATACAGATTTGGAAAAATATACCGCATCCCGACGGGAGCAAGTGTTTATTATCAAGCAAGTGTTTCGAAAGTTACAAAAAAAAGTGATCCAAACACTGTTGAAGTCTTATTTTTGAGAATATTTAAATTATTTACGTGAATTGGATTGCTCTATTTATCATAATTTGAAAAGTGCCAAGAATACTTTTCAATCGCAAATTATCAAAACTAGACATTTCTGTTGCGAGTTCGTGTTAAAATAATGCTTCGAAAATCGGGGAATAATGTGGAAAACTGTTATAGTGAAACAGAAGGGTGAATTCCGATACGGAATATAGCACCAAGGCTTTGCTTTTTTTATGTATATTTAACAGGGTGGCGACAAACCTGGAGAATTAGGGAATGTCATGGAATTAATTTTTCGCTCAGGAAAGTCTTGGAAAATCAGGAAAAACAATTTGCAACCGAGATACAATTATTTTTTAAACGACTTTTTGCGCTAAAACAGATTTTTTCAGCAGAAAAGGCTAATGCGGGACTGGTGTTATATCAGATCGGATACTTTTTTCACTAAGATTTCAGGGAATTGTTTTCGTCTACGTTGCAGTTTTATGTACTGGGTGCTTGAAAATCTCCTATTCAATACACCAGGGCAAATTAGGGATTTTTTTTTGAAAACTTTCTGCCACCATGAATAAATTTTATATGTGCTTGTGTGTGCACAGGTATGTGCATTTGTGCGTGTATTCATATGTATGAGTGTGTGTACGTATCTGTATATGTCGTATGCTTATTATTATTTACACTCGTTTCTTTTGCCAACTATCACCGATACTTTTCTTCCTTTTGTGTGGACTCATCACTGCGATCAGAGATATTTGATCTCTTGTGATATCATCAAATATGAATTTCCTGGATAGACTTTAACAGTGTGCCGCTCTGACCAGTTTTATTATTAGAGGAACTTATTTGGACAAAAAAGAGTCACATTGCGGTATTGTACAACTCAGCGTGAAGGAAGGGTGTTTGAGAATAAACCCATGCCCAAGGTGTTCGACATCGATTGGCCAGATTCTATTTAGATTCAAATGACACCTGTTTGTCGAAGCGAACTCTATAACCTTGTGGCTACGCAGTCAAGTTTGATATTTTTTGCCATAACATTAATGGAAATGTTCATAAAGTAGCGTCATTTACTAATGAAAGCTACAGCCATTAATAAAAGAAAAAAAAGCTACAGTAAAATTGCTTAGCTAGGAGAGGATCTGTAATCTTTTAAAATCTTATCCTGTTCATTTAATCGATTTTCCACGCAAACATGAAGGTATTATTCCCGCTTTTAGCTTCTCGAATTCGCGCATAAAAATAAACCCTTTAAAAATACGTAGCAGAATTTCACTGCTGCCGTACCAAAGAACGATAAAAGATGGAACGAAAATGATAGCAGCAAGTGTCGAGTATAAAATGGTAACGTTTTTCAAGAATCTACCGATGCACCAACGAATGGTAGCAATATTCTCGTGAATAAGCGGAAAAACGTCACACAATCGTTGTGCTAGGTCCTTGTGCGCGCTATTGCTATTCTTCATGGTTCAGGTTGGTGTGCTTCGCAGCCGCAGCAGCAGAATGTAGGTTAATAGCCGATAAAAAGAAACGAAGACGACACAGAATCCCGGTTATATCGACGTAAACGGCGAACTGCGACGTTTGCTGAGCATTCGCTGGCTGCGAGCACTGAAACTGTTCTATTCTTCTGCAGCATTCGAATTTAATTTCGAGAAGCTTCGGGGGTGCATCTTGGTTTATGTGACTTTCAAAACAATTGTGGAAAAACTAGTTTAATCTTTACGAGCCGTTTTGCAGGATCAAGCAACGCGGTGGATTGAACAAGTCGGTCTGTTATTTCATACAGCTGGTTTGGTTTGTTATGTAGAAACTGAATTGAAACAGGTTTTACGCGGAGTGGTGCGTAACTCCTGTGCTAAAAAGTTCATCCTTTCAATTTCACCACTGGTAAACTTTTAATACAGGATAAGAATCAAAAGCTTTCGAAAAATTTGTTTTGCGATAGCTTAGTGGACATACCTTTGCCGTTTTCTCTGTATCGTAAAAAGAGTTTGTGATTTCTTCTTAAATTACTTTATAATCGAACTGTCAAACTGAAAAATTGTTATCTATTCTGCTATTATTTTGCTTGAATGCTCCATAGCGACCCTCCTAGCTAACAATAATATAATTCTGGTAGTTCACATATAAAGATTCGCGACCTGTGGGGCATCACTGCACTGCGGCTTCGTTCAATGGCGTCTGCAACCAACTAAGCATATTTGTTCAACGTTGGACTGACTTCTATCGATGTAAAGAAGAAATGTTGCTGCATGTTTGTTGGAAGTAAATCGTATTTTTTTAAAATTTAATTCATATTTGTTTAACGGTTATTATCATGTTAGAAATTATTCGTAAGAAAACTTTATAAAGATTGACGAAGTGGGATTACTTTTATAATGATTATCAGGAAACTGGGGTGGGCCTCATCTTTTACATTTAGTAGTCAAACCCGATTGCGAAATGCTATGAAGCTTAGAATTTTACTTGCGATGATAATAATTTTACGATGAACTCAAACTTAATAATTTTATAAACCAAGCAAAAAAGCGCAATTGTTTTTTTGCTTGGTTTATAAAATTATCAAGTTTGAGTTCTCGTAAAATTATTAAAATGGATTTTTTGATTCAACCCGGATAGTGCCTGGCACCTGTCATGATTAAAACACATGACGACTGGTTTGTTGCATTGCTCCGCATCTCAAATACCTATTTCCTTTATTAAATGTAACATTTTACTACTTGAAGAAAAAATGGTTATTTCTACAATTGACAATCGCAGCCAACCAAAATCCGATGATAATAGAAAACTACTTCACGTTGGAGGTTAATAGATTTGATTTTTCTACCCAATTTTGCCAGCAGGTACACTGCACATGTGGCAAAATAGTAACTGCTCGCTGGATAATTCTCACAGAGTTGCACCTTCGCCGTCATTTAGGTACACCTTTTCCTACATTTTGGCAGGGTGCTGGAATGTAACAAAAAGCTCCCGAACTGGAACAACCATAAATTTCCATTTATGATCTCTGGTTATGATGGCTCACCCAAACAAGTGGAAATTTCCGGAACGGGGAATATGAAATGAATAGTTCTGGCACTGCAAAATTTGTGGTGTGGGTGGGAAGTGTTGTTGACCCAAAAGCGAACTCAAACTTCAATGCATATACGGTAGAGACGGATAGGTTCGGTAAATCAAGCTCTGGGCAATTACGTTACATCTATAGAAACTCTGAGGTAATTTATGAATGTTGATTCAAGAATATAATTGTATGTCATGTTAAATGGCTGGACTTTAGGATTTGTATTTAAATGGGGTTGTTGTTAGTTCACTCAATGGCAATGACATGAACCAGTTATGACCTATGGAGTTTGAACGGAGTAGTAACATGTGATATAGCCATAACTGGTGCACTTGCTAGAACTGGGTCACCTACCCTAGAACAATTTTTATCAGTGATTCTTTTAAGAGGGGTACAAGTTACAAAAAACTTAAGTATCTTAGAATAAATTAATAATGAATTAATTTGTGTGACCAACCACAAATGGTGACTTCTTAACACTGCTAGAAGTCTGTAATGTAATTTAGGATTTGTTTGCATTTACTAAATTAAGACTTATCATTCGTAGGAATTTAACCTTCTTATCAAGAAATGGAAATAATTTTACAGCATAGTTAATTATGAACTTATTGGTTATAAAGAAAGGAGGATTGTAGCAATTTGTGTCGACAATCTTCTATATAGTAAAAATAAGTTGGAGTCCGACTAATCAAGCAAGTGGAACTAATTTTGGCATGTAGAGATTTTTGGAAGCAAGAAATATTTCTATGATTGTTCGATCCCCCTCCTCCTTCTGGGAGAGAGGGGTCTTATACAAATGAAACACAAATTTCCACATAACTCAAGAACTAAGCACGCAAATAGAACTTAATTAGACATGTGGAGGTTTCTAGAAGTCTATGATGGTTTGAAACCCCTCCCTCTTCTGGAAGGGAGCGGTCCCATACAGATGAAACACAAATTTCTGCATAACTCAAGAAATTATCAAGAAAATGGACCAAATTTGGCATGCGGAGGTTTTTGGAATCAAGAAATATTTCCATGCTGCTTTGACATCCCTCCTCTCTCTGGAATGGGAGGGGTCTCAAGCAAATGGTACCAGATTTGACATCAGGAGGTTTCAGGGGACAAAGCATGTTTTTATGGTTGTTCGATACCCTTCCTCCTCAGAAAGGGATGGCTCCCATACAAATTAAATATTATTTTCTACATAATTTTAGAACCAATAAGAGGAATGAAGCCAAATTTTAAATGTGTGGATTTTACTTTACTTACTTTACTTTTATTGCGTCAGATCGTTGAGATCCTTTGCGGAATCCAGAATACGTCACCACAAAACTGGATATTGAGCTGCTCCTCTCCAGTCTTCCCTTACAGCCGCAGCTCTGGCACCCTCGACGACAGCACACATCCAGCGCATACGAAGTCTGCCTCGAAGTCATAGGCCTCTGTCCGGTTCTCTGCTAAATATTATCTTTGCCAGTCGCTAATCCGCCATTCGTGCTACGTGGCCAGCCCACTGTAACCTGCCGTATTTAATCAGCTTGACAATACCAGCGTGTTTGCATATTTCGTACGGCCCTCGTCGATCGGCCTTCTTCCACGTCCAGATTCATGTCTGGAGAGCGCCACTGGGAGAATCAGAATCTTATAGACCACAAACTTCGTACGGATCTGTAGGCTACGGGACCTAAGCTGGCTACGCTTATAAACCTTATTCGCTGCCGCAATCCGTCTCTTCACTTCGCGGCTCACCGCGTCGTCACATGTCCCGAGAGTACCAAGATGAACAAATTCGTCGACCACTTCGAAAGTATCCCCATCCACCTCCACCGCAGCACCAATACCCGCAGAACTACCACGTTCTCTGCCAGCCATCATATGCTTCGTTTTGGCAGAGTTTATGGTGAGTCCAATTTTTGCAGCTTCCTTTTAAGGGCGGTTACCACCAATTTTATCAATGTCGTCCGCGAAGCCTAGAAGCATGTGGGACTACGTGATAATGGTGCTGCTCCTCTGCACACCTACTCTCCGTATTGTACCTTCTAAAGCTATGTTGATCAGCAAGTTTGAGAGCCCGTCACCTTGCTTCAGACCATCTAACGTCACAAACGCGTTCGAAAACTCGCCCGCTAGGGCGGTTACCACCAATTTTATCAATGTCGTCCGCGAAGCCTAGAAGCATGTGGGACTTCGTGATAATGGTGCTGCTCCTCTGCACACCTACTCTCCGTATTGTACCTTCTAAAGCTATGTTGATCAGCAAGTTTGAGAGCCCGTCACCTTGCTTCAGACCATCTAACGTCACAAACGCGTTCGAAAACTCGCCCGCTATCCTGACGCATGATTTGAAACCGTCAGGCGTCACATGTAACAGTTCGATTAGTTTTGTTGGACAATAATGTTCAAGCACTATTTGCCACAGCTTGTTGCGTTTCACTGTATTGTACGTCGCCTTAAAATCAATAGACAGGTGATGTGTCGAGGATCTGTTTCAAGGTAAACATCTGGTCCACTCGAAAATCGCATTGGTGTTCTCCAACAAAGGCTTCCTGGAACGGCCTCAGTCGCTGGAACAGGATATGGGAGAGAATTTTGTATGCGGAATTGAGGAGGGTTCGATAATTACTGCAGTCGAGTCTATTTCCCTTTTTGTTAATAGGGCATATGAGTCCTTCCAATCAGCCCGTAGGTAGTTGTTCCTCAGACCATACTCTTAGGTTAATGTAGTGAATTGCACTACACAGCCGCTCGCTTCCAACTTTGAAAAGTTCGGTCGGTAAGCCGTCCTTCTCTGCGGCTTTGTGGTTCTTCAACTCATTGCAAGCATTCTTCACCTCGTCCAATGTCGGTGGGTTCACAGCTTGTCCGTCTGCCTCAATTTCTATCCTGTTCCCCTCGACGACTCTCCTACCTTCCTCACCGTTCAACACCACTTCGAAATGTTGCTTCCAACGCCTAGCCACCTGCGATTTATCGGTAATCAGATTCCCCTCCCTGTCATTACACATGACAGGTACTGGCACGGTCCGGTTCCTGATTCCGTAAATCGTTCTATAGAAGCTCCTCGTGTTGTGCCTGGTGAAGCAATTCTCTGCCTCCGCGAGGATGCGATCGTAGTGCTCACGCTTCTTACGGCGGTGAAGCCTCTTTTCGGCAGCTCTTGCCCTCCCAGTATTTCTCTCGCATCTGACGCATCATACGATTAGCTGCTACTAACGTGTTGGCCTAGGCTCGGTTCCGCTCTTCCGTCACCTCTAGACACTCAGCATCGAACCACCCGCTACGTTGTCATACCTATCATTTCTCGCGCTGTTTCGCTGACCGCATTAGGGATGTGCTTTCATTGTTTGTTCAGGTCCACTCCACCTGGTTCACCGATCCGTCTATCAACGTCCCTAGTATACTCTGCAGCAACACCTACCGCTGATAACCTCTGGATGTTCAGACGTATCTTCCTCATCGATTTCGATTTAAATACGTTGGAAATCTGGGCGCGAGTCTTGCCTACCACGAGATAGTGATCCGAGTCGATTTTTGGTCCTCGAAAGGACCGCACATCTATGACGTCTGAAAAGTGCCGGCCGTCGATCAGCATGTGGTCGATCAGGGAGCAGGTATCTCCATTGGGATGTCTCCAGGTGTGCTTTCGAATGTTCAGACGTGCAAAATGGGTACTACAGATGGTTATTTCCCTGGCCGCGTCGAAGTTCTCTAACCTCAAGCCGTTGTCGTTGATGGTAGAGTGAAGGCTTTCCCTACCAATAATGGCACGAAAGTACCTCTCTCGTCCGACTTGTGCGTTCGTATCTCCGATGACGATCTTTATGTCGTGTTGTGGGCACTCTCCATACGTTTTCTCAAGGAGCTCATAGAACCATAGAACCATGCCATCGGTTTTATCGTTTGTCGGCGCGTACGTTGATAAGGTTGTAATTGAAAAATCTGCCCTTGATTCTCAACACGCATAGACGGTCATTATTAGGCCTCCACCTAATGACACGCTTCATTTGGTTACTGAGTAGCACGAAACCGACGCCCCGTTCGGCTCTATCGCCGCCACTGTAGTAGATGTGGTACTTGAAAAATTGCCGCGGTCGGATCAACCGCCCGGAATTCACACTCTCCGGTTTTTGGCCAAAACACCTCTGGTATGACTGCTACCTCTACTTTTGCCTTTCATAGCTCTCTGGCCAAGTGCACGCGCGTGCCGGTTCGAGCAGAGTCCTAACATTCCAAGTGGCAATCGTTATCCTTTTTCGTTTGTATAGGTCTATACCGATTGTTCCGATTCGTATCATTCTATGGATTTTTTATAGTATGTTTATTTCAGCATGCTACCTTACAAGGGCTGCGATGCCTAGTCTCGCGTCTTGGGTGTAGCTGGCGAGACACCGTATTTCATAGTTTTGTCGTCCGCTCCGCATCCGTCGCTGTTTGAGCCGCCCCTAACCTGGGAAACAAATGCTCAGACAAGCTGCTCTCCAAAGAGAACACCTCCTTCTTTCCTGTCAGCATACAACCAAGTTCCCACCGGTTCACCGATCTTCCCTTGAATTCTCGTATCCTAGTCGGTACCACGTTGAGGTAGAGATTGGAGTTGCTGGGCGTTATGCTATGGTTTAAAGAATAGACTTTATAACCCCCACTTTAAACAAAGTTTATTCATAGAAGGATATAGAGGATTTGTTGTAACCTATATTTTGGTCACTTTGTAACTTTTCGAATTACGTAGATGTTCATCAATATCATAAACTATTAGTTCACTCTAAACTACCCCCTTGTGATTTTTTTCCGTGTTGGGTATTTTCGTCACTGCGACCAATCTTTTGATATTTTGTGACATATTCCCCTTGTGATTTGCTTGTGTGAAAAGAGTTATTTAGGTGAATATTCAAATTATTGTTTAACCAGATACTTTATTACAAAAGTTCACATCAATGGACAACGTAATTCTAATTCCCTAACAAAAAAAAAAACAGATACTTGATTTCGCGATGTTATTTTGTACGGAGTCTTATTATTTATCATTATAATTTCGTTGATAGGTTATCAAAAGTTTGTTTCTACTTAGAGAGTTTCTTTTGTTAGTTTTTTTTTATTTATTGTTGTCATAATTGATATGCGGTGATCGTTCGCTTATTGCGCGTGATATCGAAAAAATAGTGCTCTAACATTGTCTTTGAACTAGGTAAAAATAGCTTTTGTCTTCGATAATTGTGCGTAGCCTGAATGATTCCATTTCATTGGTTTTGCAAAGATTCGGGCTTAATTTTCGCAAAGCATATATCTAGATTGTATTGTCCATTTTTTGCTATATATAGAATTCAACGTTTTTTTGCAAAAATCACCTTTATACTATTCAGCGAATGGGGGTATAGTTGTTTCTTTGGTAACCCGTAAGATCCTACTCAGCAAATTTTTTCTCGGTCTGTAACTTGTTAGTTGTGGCGATACAAAGTCCTACCCAAAACTCCCACGCAAGGTCAATTTATTTTCTTTTGGGCTAAAGTTTGCGCCTCGTGAGTTTGACATAAAGTGTTTGTTTGTTTGTAGGTATGTTTGTGCTATAGGTGAAAGATATACATTCCACGTGTAGCATTCATTAACTTTCTATTACCAGTAAGGTTTTACTCTAGTTCATATTTTCATCGAATAAATTACTTGCGGAAAAATCAATATGCAGGATAAAAATCTCCCTACTATCACACTGCTACAGTAAGATTGATATTTGACATTCTCTTGATTTCAAGCTAGAAGTGTTTAATTGTAATATAATATTGATAGTTTGTTTTTAATTTCCATTCACTCTTGACCTCTCAAACTTGAACTAATCTTTTGTTAATCAACAGGTATGAAATCGCAGCCGACGAGAATCGCATCGACCTCGCGTATGAAGTGGTCAAACGATATCTGGGCCTGTGCGTCGATAGCAGCCATGTGACTGAGGACAGCGGCGGCGGAGGCGGCGGTGACGGAGACGATGGGAAATGTGACGACGATAGTGGTATCGGTGGCGACACTAAGAAAATCACCAACCACGACGATCAAATTGACAAAAAGAGCTTAACCGGATCAAACTCGTTGGCCAATCCCGCAAGCGTCATCAGTAGCGCCACTAATAATAGTAGTAATCAGAATGCAACAGCCAATAACGTTATCAAGAAAGCTTACGCCGACAATGATTGCGTACTGGATGTCCTGAATGACGATATTGTAGCACAAGTGCGGAGTAAACTGTCAAGTATGTCACATTTCATTCTGTTTTTAAGTTTATAATTTATTGCGTTTACGATTGAGTAAAATTTTGTTTGAAAATTTCACTGATTCCGTTCCTTTTTTCTGTTTACTCGCAGCTTGCAGCAAAGAATTGTTTGAAGCATCAATAAGCGCCGTCAAAACATTCCTAGAGGGAGAGCCTTTCCGAGAATTCGAGGCATCAATGTATTTTCACAGGTAAGTTTTTTTTAAATTGCGTTTGTTGTTGTTGTTTATCAAGTGGAAAAACGTACTCTCCTGCAACAATCAGATCAAAGATCATCTAGATTAATTAAACATGAAGATTGACAAACCGGTAACAAACATTTTGAATGAAATACTTGTTTGGATTTAACTTCAGAATTTGGATCGGTTGTGGATGAGGAAGGAAGGTGTACTTTATGTATTCCTGTTCTGTAAAAGCATCTAATAAACTTCAGCTATAATGTTATATTTTCATTCGAGAAGTTTTTCTTTATGTCTTTAGTTTGTCTCCCAACTGATAGTAAACATCGTCAGAAGAGGGAGAGAAAGAGAAAGAGAGCGAAAGAAAGGAAACTATATATTTGCACCACAAATTTTCCATGTACTAGCCATATCGTCTTTCTCTCTGTTTTGTAGCATAAACATCGGTTATATTTGCCCAAAAATGTTGATGCTGGTAAAGTTATTGGAATTTTTTTTCGTTCCGATTACGATGATCAAATTATTTTCTTAAATGTGTAATGGATCAAAAAAGAAAATAGATCCACTTTACAGTAGGAACGTTTGCGAGATTTCGAACGAGGAAGAAAATGATTTAGACACCGAATCAGTTTGGAAATAATACTCTATAAACGAAACTCTTTGCTGGACGATTTGGGATAAAATGAAATTGTGTTTTAAAGTGTGAGGAAGAGAAAATTGACATTATGCATTTCTCAAATCACACTGCGTGGCTATTCCAGCATTCGGATAATAACGGTGGAATCTAATTTCACTCTCGTTTTACATCCGCTTAAGGGTGGATGTAATCGGGAATTCAATGTATTGTTGCTATCTTAACATAAGAGGTTTATTGATGTGCAAAGTATTCTGTAAACTTTTCATCTACATTTTTCTGGATAATTTGCGTACTCAGGACACTGGAATCGGTTCGTTACAGGAGAAAACAAAACTATTTGAAAATTCTCCGGGGGTCAAGTAGACTATCGTTTAAATTCATTTCTTTTGCAGAAAAACTACCTGTTCTAATGAATATTTGAACCACCCTGGTACATATACACTGTCCAGGAGGAATGAAGACGATGTTTTCTAATGTGCAATACATTCCTGATGATGGGACAGCTGGAATCCGTGTGCATTTGCCATGAAAACAGCAACGAGTAACACAGTGTGGGAGATGCTGGAAGCAAGTTCCTGAACAAATATATATTACAAGAAAGCTAGAGATACTTGCATAGAGCATTACTGAGGTGCGGTGTGAACCACATTACTTGAATTTCAAACGGTTATTTTTCCGGTTTATGCGATGCCATTGCAATCGAGTGCATTTTCCATTTTGTAGCAAGGAGTGAGCATTCTGTCGAAGTGGGTTATATCGGGAGAAAATAAGAGTCACGCAGGAAACTTTCCCGGAATTACGTAAGCTTGTGTTAACAAGATGTTTCCTTTGCCGGAGTTGGTTCTGGTATCGTGCGATTACTGCAGAATTTGAACTCGTTTCTTCGTCATTACTCATGCAGGGTATTTCTCTTTGGCCAGATTGCATTCGTCGCATCTGGTTAGAACATGAGATTAGATTTAGTTCATCTGACAATGTTTCAGTGTTTGATATCACTTGCCTTTACGTCCCGTGATAGAACCGGTTTCAGTTTTGTCAAAAGATTCAAAAACGTGAAAAAACTAAAAACTCAAAGTCCATTCCGCATTAGACTGAGCATTAGACTCAAACTATGAGTAGATAAAGGTGAGCATTCAATGTATAAAAGTTTCATACCGATTAAACCCTAGCCAAAATATCAAAATCATCTCACATATAATATTTCGTATCATAAAAAGAATAACAATAATCTAAATTTTTCTGTAATAGAATGTTTACTAGTGCTAGAATCGTCCCTCATGTGTTGGTGCTTGAGCTCGAACGACCGCACATGTCGTACGTTTCTCTCTGCACGCTTACATGTATTGTGCATTTAAATGAAAATTATCAACATGTCGCTGAAAAACTGGCAGTCAGGCTCACTTCCGATGTTTATTTTTGGTGTTCTCGCAACACTGCAACCATCTCAGCCGCCACTGTGCGCTGTCAGTCCGGTTTATAAAAACAAATACATTGAAATCATTCCGCAGTTCATGTTGTGTGAACACGCAGTTGTTCTATGTGTTTGTAAAGTCGGAAGAAAGTTCGGAAGTCGGAAGTCTGACTTCCGAACTTTAATTTAGTGCTGGCGCCACAATATATTAGGGTGGGGAATCGTTATATGGAAAAAACGAAACTTGATAGCGGAAAGCCAGAACCAAGTTTTTTTATTCTACTTAGGAATCCAAACAATCCTCAATTTATCGAAAGTCGATTGGTTTTGTCTCCGCTTGGCGCATTGCATTTCAAATTTATATGGAGATTTGTATGGAAAAACCAACTTTTTTGCATTTTCCATTCTAAAGATTTCAAAATGGCTGAAACCATAGATTTCATGACTTCAAATGGTAGGTTTTTTGATACCTAACAACTTGACCGAAGACACTAAAGAGCTAGTTTGTCCCAAAAAAATACTAGAGCTGTTCAAAGTTGAGTATGTCGAAATTTATGTAGCAAATCACTTTTTCTGCCAACACTGTCAGTGTATCGGCGTTAGTCAGATTTCCATCAGAAATAACCTCTGACACACGTTGTAGATTCTACCTACGCCTAGAATATTGACCTGGATTTGTTTGTTTGATCCAGCTAAGTGTATAAACTCGTTACGACAGGTTATTTCTGATGGGAATCCTACTGGCGCCGGTACATTGGTAATGTTGGCAGAAAACAAGATTTTCTGCATTTAAATCGACATAATCAACTTTGAAGAGTTATAGCTCTTCTTGGGGACATCCCAGCTCTTCAGTGTCTTCTGCAAAGTTGTTAGGCATCTAAAATACTATACTTTAACATAATGTAGTGCATTATTCGAATATTATTGAGATCTCTAGAAAGGTGAGTGCAAAAAAGTAGGTTTTCCCACATAAATTCTCATACAAATTTAAAATGCAATGCGCCAAGCGAAGACAAAACCAATAGACTTCCGGTAAGTTTAGGGTTGTTTGGGGCCCTGAAAAGAACCAAAAAAACTTGGTTCTGGAAAATCGTTCACTTTTCCCCACCCTAATGTATATATACTCTACTGCTCTTCTTTACCGAGGCTCGTTAGTTGTTCTGCCAAAAATCGGCCTGGAGAGGTTATTAATTCATCTGCGTTTGATTTATAATTCTGAAGTTTAGCATGAAGGATGATCAGTCCAAGTAAGGGAATGTGAGGGAGCCTTAGAATAAATCCATGCGTCAAAAAAAACCTCTGACCAATGTTGTGAGCTCTGTAACCTTGAGGATAAGAGCTTCCCCCGTCCCTCTTTTATAGGTGAAAGATTCAGAAAAACTGTCAAACCTGCTTCAAGCTTACTTAGCTTCTGCTGTTCATAAGAATCGTCTCCATTCCACTCGGTCCATGGCCGGAGTTCGCCAGCTCTGCAGTCGGCGTAGGGTCCGTAGGTCATTGTCCACTGTGCGCCATTCATCTCGTCCGTGGCGGATTAGTTTCAATAACCATCTTTACCGGTCTGTCGTCCGACATTTTTACGACCAGCCCAACGCAACCTGCCAATATTTGCGATTTGGACGACAGATGGCTCCCCAAGCAGCTCCTGCAGTTCATAGTTTATTCGCGTTCTCCACGTTTCGTTCTCCTTCTGCAGTCCACCAAATATGGTACGCAACACCTTCCGCTCGAAGACCGCAAGGGCTCGTTGATCTTCCACAAGCATAGTTCAAGTCTCATGGCTGTAGAGGATTACCGGTCTGATCGCCGGTGAGCTCAGGTACACGAACTCGTCGACCACCTCGATTTCATCACTATCAACTTGAACTCGAGGTGGGAGGTCAGCACTGTCTTCTCGTGAACTCCTTTTTTTCATATACTTCGTCTTCGGTACATTGACGACCAGTCCAATCCGTTTGGCTTCGGTCTTTAGTCCGATGTAGGAATCTGTTATCTGCACAAATGTCCGGGCCACAAAGTCGATATCGTTGACGAAGCCAAACAGTTGAACCAACTTTTGGAATATCGTGCCACTCGTGTTGATCCTCTCTCTTCTAATGACACCTTCAGGGAATATTCAACAGTAGACACGAGAGATCATCGCCTTGCCTTGAGCCTCTTCGGAAATGCGTAGTCGCGCATAATTTTCCATATTTGGTCTAGATCGCTTGTGTCGTATGCAGATTTGAAATCGGTGACAAGACGAACCGCGAATATCTGATCCGTGGTGGCACGGACAACCATGAATTCTGTCTGGTAGTGCATCACGAACTACTTCACAAATGATGATAGTCGAGGACTGAGTATTTGGGAGAGTACATGGCAGGCGGCGTTCACCAGAGTGAGTGCCCGGTAGTTGCAGCACTCCAGCTTCCCATAGATGGGACAAACAATTCTTTCCATTCACTCCTCCGGTACTCGTTCTTCCTCCCAAATTTTGGCAATGACCCAGTGCACTGCTGTAGCCAGTGTTTCTCCATTGTATTGGGGGTTTTTAAAGCAGCTTTGCTGTTTTTAGACCAAACAATCTTCTCCTTTAACTCCAGGGAATCAGGGGTTGGAACCATGTTGTCTTCTGCTCGTGTAGTATGAAATTTGATAACAACATGATAAGCATAAACTCAACAACGTAGATGCATCGTAACAGCCGCTCGGACGAAAAAGTAATTGTATTAAGTTCTGGTAAACAGAAGGTAATAATAATTAACAACGATCTATCTTCAATGAAGATCTCGAGAATTATTAAAAACATAGCTATGTATTTATAAGCAAAGCATAGTTTTATCATCACAGCAATACTTCCGTATATGAATTGATTGTCTTGAACGACCGCGCAAAAGTTGCTGTTACATAGCTTGCGAACAAGACAGCAATTTTTAGAAGTATTTATGTATGTTTTTTTGTGTATCTTGCAAGCATCACGTTGGCAACTTATATGCTCCGCCCACCAGACGTATATAGTGAAGGTCAAGTTTTTAAATGCTGTTCACACGTTTCAACAACAAAGCCATCATCGCGAATTGCGTTGTTGGTGTAAAGTTTTATGAAGCAGCGTTGCAACTTTAGTTGTTGCTTGTATCTTTAAAATTTCATCGTAATAACAAAAAAAGTTTCATGAAACCTTAGAACTCTGTCAAATGCCTGCAATTTATTTTTTATATGGTTGCATTGCCGCATCAGATGCTCATCGAAGTAGTGCTTCCACTTTTCGATCATCTCATACTCGTCCGTCAGGTTGCCGTCCAGACTCCTGCATATGACGGCTTGCGGCTCGTAGCCTTTGCGGGAGATTTTCACTTTTCGTAGAACGTTGAAGCGCTGCCTTCAGCTGCTGCGCATAGCCCTTTGCAACCCCGCCGTCCCGCGGCAGCTCAATTTTTAAATGCGGCGTTCGTTTTCGGCGGGTATCGTACACCGTCGAGAGCTTTGAGCGCATGCATACAGCTACTAGGTAGTGGTCCAAATCTGTTCGCACTGCAGTAGGTGCGAACGTTGATGATGTTGAAAAAGAACCTGCCGTCGATTAGAACGTGGTCGATTTGACTCTCTGTCTGTAGGTCGCGTGATCTCCAGGTGGTTCAGTGGATAGGTACTTCTGACTAGAGGCTGAAAAGTTCACGCAACGATTACCGTTGTTATGAGATACGGCGTGCAGGCTATCTGGTCTGATTACCGGTCTGTACATTGCTTCCCGTTCTACCTAAGCATTCATGTCTCCAATGACCACGCTTCCTTCTCGTCGTCGGGTCTCCCTTTATTTGGACAGTGCACGTGGATGATGCTGTAGTTGCTCGCTAGTGGTGCCACAACTCTTGTAGAAAGTAGTCGCCTGGTGCCTGCTTTTCCATACCTTTTGTCCTGTCCAACAAAATTCCTACTTCTAAGTTGCGTAGTTCATCGTAGATTATCCTGTCGCATCTTGGAGAGCATAGTCCCAAGTTTCTAATCGTAGTACTTATGTTGTATAATTTTTTTTCCGAGGTGGCTCGTTGGGCTTTCCCCAACCCCTGTCTTGCCGGGGGACCATCGTGTCAGCTCTGTTTAGAATCCCTCGCTGACACCAAGACGTTGATCAGCCGCTCCTTTTCTTTCAGCTATTGTCGTTTCAGCCAGCACTAGTTGAGTCTATGTTTCAGACTGCCATATTGTAATCATATTACTCGTGGAGGTGCGAGAAAGGATTTTGTGGAGGCTGGAGCGAAGTTTGACGCTCCTTCCAGGTTGTCAATTCACCACTTGAAGCCTGCTTCAAGCTAGGTTAACTTATTAGCTGGAAGCAATTGCGTTATGCTTGCAGAACAATGTTTGTTCGAAATTAGTTTAACTATACTTTTTATCGACTGTTAGTTTACTCAGGGGAGTTTCTTTCGGCTTCGCAGTCTTTAAATAAAGACTGCGAAGCCGAAAGAAACTCCCCCGAAATTAGTTTAAAACTGATGAAAATTGTATGAGCGCAGTAATTGCTAAGGTTCGAACATTTGCGTGTATGTTACACCTAATGTTGATATTATCTTCGTCTACTTGCATGATGTCGTATCTTTAAAGAGACACATTTAATTAAGTTGTTTCTTGGATCTATCATTTTTTTGTGGCAGGGGTCCCAAGTAACAATTCTATAGCTACTTGGTTTTCTAACGGTTTCATCACAGCAATAAATATTACCAACGGTTTTATGGCGGTTAAACCCGTTGCCAAAAATAGCAAGTCGTAATGAACACTGATAGCTGTCAATAAAACTCTAATAAAACTTCCAATAAAACCGGCAAGAGTCAATGCGATTTTGCTTTATTATTGGTTTTATTATTACTATCTATTGCCCCATAAAAGCACTCCAGCTTACTGTCAAATAACATAGAAACCAGTTTTATTGCGATCATTCAAAATCTAAAAAACTACTAGTTGGCTATGAAAAATATCTCATAAAATTGAAATAAGTGCCCAGTTTTAACCTGTCAAACTTGTGAACAAATATATGCAGGCAATGATATACATACAGGTGAGACAAAACCGGCTTATTCGGCTTAGTGTGATGCAGAATTCTGTCGCAGTCTCCGTAAGATTAGTGTAAAATGCTTTAGAGAATCTTGCAGCGCATTTGTGAACAACAGCCGCAATAAGCCAATGTTCAATGATATATATGTTGTAAGGTGCGGCAAAGGTTGGATGCCTGCATTATTAGAGAAAAATATGGTAAATCCCTGAGGCCTAGACAACTTTATTTTTTATGAAAAATCTGACATCACACCGACGATAATGAGGAATCGACAAATTTTGATATAAATAGAGAGGTGCACGAAAAATGCAACGATACATACTTAGTTTAATTGAATATTGAATATATTTCGAAATATATCAATAATGTCTTGCTAGTATTTTTAAGGACGCATAATTTAACGACATAGGAAATTATTTTCAACCAAAACAAGACAAACTGGCGATAAAATTTTAAAAAAACTACCGAAAAGTACTAAGTTTGCAGTGTTACTTTATTATATTTTTGAAGTTCTACGTCATCAATGTTCACAAATGCGCTGCAAGATGCTCTAAAGCATTTTACACACATCTTACGGAGACTGCGACAGAATTCTGCATCACACTAAACCAACTCAGCTGCTTTTGTCTCACCTGTATGTATATCATTGCCTGCATATATTTGTTTACAAGTTTGACAGGTTAAAACTGGGCATTTGAATGACCGCAATAAAACTGGTTTCTATGTTATATGACAGCAAGCTGGAGTGGTTTTGAGGGGCAATAGATAGTAATAATAAAACCAATAATAAAGCAAAATCGCATTGACTCTTGCCGGTTTTATTGGAAGTTTTATTAGAGTTTTATTGACAGCTATCAGTGTTCATTACGACTTGCTATTTTTGGCAACGGGTTTAACCGCCATAAAACCGTTGGTAATATTCATTGCTGTGATAAAACCGTTAGAAAACCAAGTAGCTATAGAATTGTTACTTGGGTACCAACCGCGCCATATTGATCTTTTGAAACTTTTTATGATCTTGAAACGAAAATCGAATCGTCGTCTGACTAACAAGTAAATTGAACATCCAAAGTTGATTTTGATCTATCTCTGTATTGAAGAACACGGCTAGATTTTTTTTCTGAAAACCTGAGCTAAAACAATCCAATTCATTTTTGCTAACAATGAGATCATTTTTGTAAGCCCGTACTATTTTGATGGAGCATAAATTTTTAACGCCTATGTTCTCAAAATGCACGACAAATTTTCATGCGCATATGCTTGAGAGCTACAAAACCTACCAAAAACCCCTTTTTATTTCTTATCTTTTTACAATATCACCATCAAATGAAATCGATTGCACGATGATAACCAACACAGGTGAAACATTTCTCCCGCGACGAGATATTTCCTTATTAAAAAAAGTGGCGTGATGTTCTGGTGTGTGTGCAGGAACGGCACAACAAATCAACTTATTACGGTTGCTGTCAAGCAATGAAAAGTACAATTGGACTTATTGTGGCAAGTACTTACTTTACTTTTTTGGCTAACGGACCGTTCACCGGTCCAGGGCCGAACGAATTAGAGATGTCCAGCTTCTTCTGTCTTGGGCAGCCGTTCTCCAGTCTCCCCGTACACCAGCAGATCGTGCATCTTCTTCCACCGCGTGCGAGGCCTACCACGGAGTCGACGGCCTCTTCCTGGTTCTCTACTGAAGATAGTTTTGGCGGCTCTCTCGTCAGGCATCCTGGCTACATGTCCAGCCCACTGAAGCCTGCCCCGCTGTATTACCTTCACTATATCAGCATGTTTGTATACCTGGTACAACTCGTGATTCATGCGTCTGCGCCACACTCCGTCTTCCAGTTTACCGCCAAGTATCGATCGCAGAAGCCAGAGCCACCGGGAGTATCAGCGTTCTATACAGCGCTAGTTTTGTGCGAGTTTGCAAACTACGGGACCTTAGCTGGTTACGCAGTCCGTAGAAAGCCCTGTTCGCAGCTGCAACTCGTCGTTTCACTTTACGGCTCATATCGTTGTCACATGTCACAAGCGTACCAAGATAAACGAATTCGTCATCCACTTCAAATTGTTCCCCATCTATCTCCACCTCAGCAGCAACACCACGGGGACTCCCACGCTCTCTGCCAGCTACCATATACTTCGTTTTGGCAGAGTTAATGACAAGTCCCAATCTCGCTGCTTCTCTCTTAAAAGGTACGAAAGCCTCCTCCACGGCCTTACGGTTGATACCGATGATATCGACGTCGTCCGCAAAACCAAGAAGCATGTGAGATTTCGTGATGATCGTACCGTTTCTTTCGACGTTTGCTCTTTGTACTGCACCCTCAAGAGCGATGTTAAACAGTAGGTTGGAGAGCGCATCCCCCTGCTTCAGTCCATCCAACGTTACGAACGCGGCTGATGTCTCGCCAGCTATCCGCACGCACGGTTTTGATCCCTCCAGTTATTATTAGTTTCGTAGAGAAACCGTGTTCCAGCATGATCTGCCACAGCTCGTTTCTTTTCACTGAGTCGTATGCCGCCCTGAAGTCCACAAACAGATGGTGAGTCGATAAGTTGTACTCCCGGAACTTATCGAGGATCTGTCGCAGGGTGAAAATTTGATCCGTCGTGGAACGCCCTTGTCGAAAGCCAGCCTGATATTCGCCAACAAAGGATTCCGTTAACGGTCTCAATCTGAAGAACAGGATACGGGAGAGCACTTTATATGCGGAGTTGAGCAACGTTATCCCTCGATAGTTGCCACAATCCAATCGATGGCCCTTCTTATAGATAGGGCATATGAGGCCTTCCAACCAGTCGTTTGGCATTTGTTCGTCCGCCCAGATTTTTACTTTTATCTGGTGGACCGCATAGTACAGCCGCTCGCTTCCCGCTTTTAGAAGTTCGGCCGGAATACCGTCCTTCCCAGCGGCCTTGCCGTTTTTCAGCTCAATAATCGCCTTTTTCACCTCCTCCTGTGTTGATGGCTCCACAGCTTGTTCGTCACTCATAATCGTCATCCTGTTCCTGCTCTGCTCATCCGGCTCCTCACCGTTCAATAGCGCCTGAAAATGCTCCTTCCACCTGGCTGCAACCGTCGGTTTATCAGTAAGCAGGTTGTCGTCCTTGTCATTACACATGACCGGCACAGGGAAATTCCTGCTTCTGACTCTGTTGACAGTTCTATAGAATCTCCGCACGTCGTTTTGAGCATAGCGGTCCTCTGCGCTGGCGAGCACCTGCTCTTCGTACTCGCGCTTCTTCCGACGGTGGGTTCTATTTTCGGCAGCCACCCTGTACCTCTCTCTGTTCTGACGCGTAGCCGCAGTGAGCATGCGGCTCCTGGCACGGTTCTTCTCATCTGTCGCTCTCTGGCACTCGGCATCGAACCAGCCGTTAGGCTGTCTTCCACGCGTCGTACCTACCACCTCTCTCGCAGTCGTTTCGATGGTGCCGTGAATACTTCTCCACAGCCCATTTATGTCTCCCCCCCCCCCTTCCTCCTGCTGTCCTGCGATCCGTTGATCCAGCTCTCTGGCGTATTCTGCTGCCACGCCATCAGCTTTCAACCGCTGAATGTTGAAACGCGTCGTCCTCTCTGTGCGAGATTTCAGCACGTTCGAAAACCGTCCGTGGATCTTACAAACGACGAGATAATGGTCAGAGTCAATGTTTGGTCCCTGAAAAGACCTAACATCAGTAATATCCGAACAGTGCCGACCGTCAATCAGTACGTGATCGATCTGGGAGCAGGCTTCTCCATTTGGATGCCTCCAGGTGTGTTTCCGAATATTCAAACGTGGAAAATAGGAGCTACATATGGCCATTCCTCTGGCCGCGGCAAAGTTTATCAGCCTCAGGCCGTTTTCATTGGTTGACGAGTGGAGGCTATGCCTTCCAATGACCGGACGGAAGAATTCCTCCCTCCCAACCTGTGCGTTTGCGTCTCTGATGACGACTTTTACGTCGTGTTTTGGGCACTCGTCACAGATTCGCTCAAGCTTGCATAGAACTCATCTTTGACTTCATCGGATTTGTCGTTTGTCGGTGCGTAGGTGTTGATTAAACTGTAGTTGAAGAATTTGCCCTTAATCCTCAACACGCATATACGGTCATCTACGGGCCTCCACCGGATGACTCTTGTTTTCTGATTTCTCAGCACTACGAAACCGGCGCCCCGTTCCGCTGCTTTGCCGCCACTGTAGTAGATGTGGTACTTGAAAGAAGTGCGTGCAATAGGGTCTACTAATTGTGGCAAGTAGCAGAGCGCAATAATGCAACCAAACTTATTGCGCTTTTAAAGAGGTAACGCCAGCTTCTTCTAGTATGCGGTACTCTTTCCATGTGGTTTTAAAGCAGTTTTATTGCCATTCTTATAATTGCTTCAAAAAGCTTGGCAAGGGTGGGCCACCTGGCTGTAAAGCAAACTTGCAGCGTTTATCAGAAGGTTCTGATGGTATTTCTAGTTTTAACAGCAGTTTTGCGAAATTGGTCATGAAAACCGCTAAAAGAATGCAATACGACTTAAATTGTTACTTGGGGTGTGATAATAACACATATTTGTATTGTGCCTTGTCAAATAAATGTTGTGTAAACAAAAAAAACACACATTCCTGATAGCTAATTGAATGATATTGACGAAAGATAGTTCAACGGAACGCATGATAGATGGCGGTTGAACGTATTGCTCGGGAATCCATTTTTTTGTATTGTATACAGTAAATAACATATACGAGCCGAAAATCTATTACCGATGCTCTCTGGAACTCCATTAGTGGTTGAGTGCATAACGCATAAAAAATATTCCAAATATTTAATGTTTCTAATGATTCAATAGGGTTATTGTATCTCATCGTGCAGATTGATAAAAATAGTTCTACAAGTCCACAAAGTTGTAGTTAATGTATTAGTACACCCAACAGAAACGAGGAAGATTTTGATACTTTATAGTAACATTTTATTACTTTTTGACCTCGCATTATACACAAAAAGAAATAACCAAAAAGTAACAAAATGCTGCATTTGTATTAATGCAACGATCAGGCTCATTTTTGTCCCCTTTATTCGCACATAATCAGAATCTCAACCGTCAACCTCAAATGTCTAATTAGAAACACTTTCGTTTTGCTCCCCAGTGTTTACTTGAAATGAAAATTTGTAATACCATGTGATCAGAGTTGCCGGAGTTTCGAATGTTGTTCTAGACGGGCACGAGTTTTGTATCTTCGAACAAGTCCAAATGTGTTCCCATGAACCAATGAGTGTGTGTTTTAGATAGCTTGCAAGAAAGCAAGAAAGCGAAAGTTTGTGTTTTTCTCTATCGTAGTTTACAGATCGTGATGTGATTTCAAGACGCAATTAAAGTCTTTGAAATCATCTACGTTTGCATACTGTGTGACGGGGAAAAATGCTCTTTGGCAGCTTTTGTCATATTTTTTCTCTACTTATACTCTACTCATGCATACATTGTTTTTCCACTCATACTCTACTCATGCATACAACGAGCGAATTTATACACGCACACCGGATGAATTGGAGATAGAAGAAACTAGAAAGGCATGAACCATGCTGAACGCCAATGCGAGCAATCGGGCGGGATTCTTGACATAGGTTAATGAGCAGCTTTACTTACGGCAACATATGCGACGGTGTGTGATTTTACTTGACTGGAGCTGTAAAGGGACCATTTTTCCACAGAGAAAATTTTGCATGTGGTTGAAACGACCATTATTAGATAGTCGTACTTCCGTAACACGTGCAAAATATATGACAGCATGTGTTGTTACTTGACTGGAGAAGAACTTTATTGCCTTTCAAGTAACAGATTTGTTACTTAAAGGGCAATTTTGCGCTATCACCTTTAAAGTAATAAGAAAAAGTTTTACGTGTACCGAATATGAGCTTTGCTGTCATAACGTTCATAGTTTAAAGGTGTAAAGTTTCCAATGTAGTTCGATAGTAAGGAAGCCTCAACCAATAAATTTATCATTTCAATAAAACTTTCATAAACTAAAAGTTTTGCTGTTTTTTTTGATGGGCATTTCAATGGTAAGAATGAAAATTTCCTTTTTCGTTTTTGCTACATCTGAATTTTGTGAGGGAAAGTAATGTTCAGTATCACCAGTTTTGACAGATATGGCCCTTGTTCTTCACACAAAAAAGAAAGAAAAAAAAACTTCAAAACACATATTGCTGCTCCACCTCTTTAAGCCAATTCTGAGCGCTTCTAAACCGAACATGCAAAAGTTCCACCATTCCCTACATCGTCTAAAATTTAAACTTTTTTGATTGTCTTAACAGCTTCACCTATTTTAGTTTGGTAGATGAGAAAGTACTGCGGCATCACAGTGGGGCAGATTGGTATGTTGGTGGGACAAAACCTCATAACTTCTAAATTGTTGTTTCCACAGTGTTTATGTCTTCGGCAATGTTGTACAGCATAAAAATGTCTTTATGAAAAATGTATTCGAGTAGCTTCAATTTTCTTCCTACAGATGGCGCTGACATCTATCTTCTGAATTAATGGTGCTAGCCATTTTGTTTCTTCAGAAAAGTTGTTCATATCATCAATTGATATAAAGTTGTCGAAAACATCAAAATTGTAGGATTGACTGTTAACGAGATAGAACTAATTTTATTGGTCACAAAACAAAACCCCATAACTGCTCAAATTCAAATCATAGAATATTGGTGTCTTCGGCAAAGTTGTTCGAATGATTGTGATCTATCTTCAACGTTTGTCTAGATCAGTTTATACTTATCTAAATCACATTGTTTAAAAAAATAAGCCCAATAACTTTTTAGATTCATGTTATAGCCCTTTCCGACCGGGCCCATATGAATGCGTAGATAGAAGGTGACTTAAACTAAACCTTCCCTTCCGCTTTTTGAAAGTCTTATTCATTGTTTTATTGCTCACAAAGCTAGTGTCAACATCGCAGCTGCTACGAAAAATAAGAAACTGAAGCAAGCAAGTGTTTTTATATAGGAATTACTTTGATTTAAGTTTTGTTATCCGTCATTTTTTACCTACACAATTGTGTGGGCTCGGTCGGAAAGGAATAGAGGTCACAAGTATCACGCGAAGTTGATCAACTATATACGATTCACCATTTTGCACATTATGTTTTGATCCAGAGGACTTTTTTTATCAAGAATGTCAAAACAAGAAGGTTTGACATTTTCAGGCGAATTTTTTGGCAGGATTCCTAGTACATTCATGTACAACATGCCTGAATTACTGTTTGATCTAGATCGCTCAATTTTGAAAGTGAAATTCTTTTTGCTACTCAAGTTCAAGTCTAAGCAATTCTGTGTTTTTAGATCAGTTGTTAGGGTCATTTAATTGTTTGAGTCATGCATAAAAAAGTTTAAGTCACTTATTTCACACACATACACATACACATTCTAAACATATTGATCATGATTAATGATATATAACAAAATGATTGAATTTGGATAGATCACAGAAACATTAATTCATCGTCTTCCATATCATTTTCAACGTAAAGGAGTTTCACGACCGCTTTTTTTGTTTTGCGGGTATCAGTTGAATCGATGTTTTTTTCAAACTGGACGAAAAAGGGGTCAGATATAACCAACATACCGTTTAATACATCTTGTATGGTTTCAACTCTGCTGGACTTTTGGATGTGCGCTTCACGAATTCGTTGAAATGTGATGTCATCATAGAAAGCTGCCGCGAAACGCATGATTTATACTTAAAAACATGCTGTACCAAAAATTGAATAACTTTTGAATAGGCAAAAAGTGGCAGCTAAAGTAGGGTTTTTTGAATAGCTGAGACTGGCATCTTCAAATTTGAGAAGAATATAGAGTGGGTACTCGCTGGTAAATCATTTTTTCAAATGTTTGAAATTAGTGAAAAATTGGGTTTTTTTATCTGCGTGAAACGTTGTGCTCAATCGTGGTATAGTAGGATATACTCAGCTATCTAATTTTTTTTCCTTTAATTTAACTCATATTGAAGAGATTTCATGCATAATATCATTATTATTTAAGAGCTCCTGCATTTTGTAGGTTGGTAAAGATGATCGGAATATTTTTTTTGGTTTTATGAAATGTTAAACCCCAACTTCTCCTACCTCACGATGTACTAAAACATGCGAATTCTTCACAACCTATGCTTGATTCTTGGTCTGTAGGCATTCTAGTTCCTACAAAATATCGATTTTGAACCTAATTCCGGAAAAAAAATTTTAGGTTTTGTCCGAGCTTTTGTATGAGGCTGCCCCAGTGTGCGGCATGAGAACTTTATTTGAAAAGTAAATATTTACTCAACCTGGTCGATCGTTACAGTCGCTTCTGCCCCTTTCTTTGCTCATGCCCTATATAAACGGGTTCACATCTCCGTTTCGTTGGCGAGACTTATCCTTTCATAAACTTTGGTTGCACAAATGTGCCGCTGTGCGTCTCGGACAGAAACTCGAACATTCGAAACGATGAAGCAAAACTCAAGATTCCAACTCTTCGTATCAACTTCACCTGCAGCCTTAGAAAAGTATTTTATATTGATCCGTTGCCTCTATTCAATCTGTACGAAACTTTGAAAGAATGCGAATGGCGTAGACTAAATAGAGAAAATGAGGGGTAGTGATAGATTTTTTCTATGTTATAGCTGCTGTTAAGGTGAATTTGCGATGCTTAGGTTTTTCTAAAGACTTTGAGGCCAAATTTGATCTTTAATGGAATCATCAAGGTTATTGACGGGTCATAAAGTGTCACTACGCTACAAGATAAAATAGATACGTGAGAAGTTTCTATTGATATTGTTTACCGTATCGTGCTAGTGACGACTCACGAAAGCATCTGACTACATAACGTAACGAATTACCCGTCAGTTGTGGTTATCACTTTTTAATTATTTAGGTCAATAATCTAGTAAGCAGCGTCAAATGCTGTAGATTTCTCCACCCAACAAGAGGAAATCGATTTGTTCGTGAGACCATGCCCCGTTTGGTGATACAGGGTGACTCATATCGGTTAATCAAACGCGTGTAAATTTGCCGATCATTTGTTTGTCTTTTGCATTTCGTTTTCTTTTGCAGCTTAATTTCCCTAGTGTCCAACGGGGAGGTTACGGCAAACGATGACCCAGAGGAGTAATCTTTTACCAATGTCACGTTAGAGGAAATAACGATTCTTTCAGTAATTTCGGTCATGTCATGTCGTTAGCAATACTATGCTTAATCAGTGTTTGATTCGTACAGCATGTATTTGCGGAGGAAATGTTTGAACGTAGCGTAAAGAATTGCACATTTTCTCTGTGATATAAACCACGGAGAACGTTACATGTACGTGCAATCGTAAAAGTTTCCCAATCATGTGGATGAAACACATGATTGGCGATGGAACGATCGATTGAACGTACTCCAGCTCAAATGTAACTTTAGAGCGAAAGTAGGGCAACTGGGTAAGCAAGCATCGTTTGTTAGCAGCGATAATTTATGATATCTGGCAGTGACTTGCATAGTTATGATGCATTCTTGCCGTTACTGTAGGTCATGGTGGGATCAGAACTGCGGGTGAAGTAAAGAGTGAATGTCATAGAGATTGTTTATGGAATTTAGCTACTCGATGCGGTGCTACATTTTTTTGGGGTAATATGATAGTTAAGAATAGTTTCTCGAGAACGAATCTCTACTTTTTCTCATATATTTGAAAGATTTTTTTTCTGGGAAGGTTCTGCACAGCTTCGCAAGCTGCAATCTTAGACCCTTACACAATGAATTTAAAGGGTTACATCATACCAATGCAGTCGCAAGAAAGTTTGTCAGCGTTAAGCATTCAAAAAATGGCTATAGTTGTGAGTAATTAGAACTTTTAGAATCCGAACCATGAACTGATAAATCAAACATATGTTCTTTCTCACAAAACTTAGGAGTGTAAGTTCGAAAACCCGTAGCGAGTTTGATAGTCTAACGTACACTCCGTTAACAATAATAATTCACCATGTGTACATCTGTTTATCCAACATATTCTCTTTCGATTATATTTCAGATATTTACAATGGAAATGGTTAGAAGCACAACCAGTTACTTACAAAACTTTTCGCATGTACCGGGTCTTAGGAAAAGGCGGATTCGGCGAGGTGTGCGCATGTCAGGTATGATTTTAATACTGTAAACCGTGTTCTTTTCACATATTTTGAATGCTCCGTGGGCAATAAAAGTTATACGGCATCAACTTAGTATGCTATCCCAGGCGGAATGTTACTGTTATTTTATTGGGAAAAAGGAAATTATTTTTTCTAGCCATTTTTGGAATCAAAACTGATATTGGGAAGGTTTATCGATCGGGATTCCTCCAAAAGATGATATGTAGACTAATGCAATGACTTTTTGTACGCGACGCTAAATTTGGACAATTTCCAAAAAGGCTTTTCCTGCGTACATTTTTGAGGTAGAATACTTCTCTCAGGAAGTTCGACTAGTTAGGGATGTGAAATGAAAATTCAAAACCGAAAAAAGTGAAAAGTATGTCCAATTTCAAATGCTAATAAATCGGTTAGTACTCGATGGATTTCCTTCGTTCTTGCAGCAATAGATTGGAAAATCTTTTAATATTCTTCCAAAAAAAAAGACAGTTGTAATTTCATTATTCACACTAATATTTTAATATTTTAATATTTTTTAGTGTCAGGCCTACTATAACCAAATTTTACAATATCGAATGAAAAGGGTTTGTTTTTCATAATATTTACAACAACTTTTCCTTTGACGCCAAAAAAATCCAAGCTATCATTGAAGCTACAGAGCGTTTCAAAATAATGTACTTTTTTTCAAAAAAAAAGACAATAAACGTCAGTTCGCCAAGCTTTGAAAAGTCATAAAAAATTCAAATTTCATTATATAACGCCCAAATTTTGGATTTAGACACTTGATTGTTATATCAATAAAGGAAAATATTATGGAACAGCTAACGAAACAAATTTTTTTTGGCTGATGACCAGCGATTCCCCACTGTGCACAGCTGTGACGTAGCAATGGATTCCAGCAACGATAGCCGCTGGGCCAGCTGATGCAGGGACAGTGGATACCAATGGTAGCGTATAGCGGCCACAACTGTGGCATGGCTACGAATAGCGAACTAGTTGCAGCGGATCTCAGCATCGATAGCGACAGCTGCAGCGAGGCACTTTAGTGAAATGTAGTCTCTGTGCGATAGTGGGCACTAGTAAATGCATTCAATGAAAAGTTGACTCATTTTGACAACACGTGAGCCGTATAGTTTTGTGTGTTATATCAGCATTTCATTGTTTACTTTTTCACAAGGAATACAAGGAATATTCGCCCTGTCAGTGATAACGCAAAGATGTGATCGGCATCTTTTTTTTTTATTCTCGCTTATTTTCCGTCGGTCTAGTTCCGCCACTGTTGTGGCCAATCACCGACGCCCTGGGAGGCGACTCCACACCCAGAACCCTAACTCACGACCCGTTTATTAACGGACCGGCGCCAACGGCTTTACTTCCTCATGCGATGGAAGGCGTGATCCCAGAGATTTTTCGCCTCAGAAAATCTCCCGGTGTCGGCTAGGATTGAATCTAGACCAGTTGGGTTGGTTGTGAGTGGATCACGCCACCTCACAACCATCGACACCTATGTCGGCGGTGGGATTCGAACCCAGGCGTCGAGCGTGGTTGGCGGAGACGTTATCAACCACACTAGGCCCCCGCTCAGTGATCGACATCTTATCCGATACTAAAATGAACACCAAATTGTCCTTTTCAGGATGAAATAAAAACTTGATTGAATAGTTAATATTTTCTAATGAGTTAATTCACATTTTTAAATTTGTAAAAGTTATGAATTTGACTTCATCTCCGTGTCTCAAAACGTACTGAATTATCTTTTCGTTCAGTCATGAGCACGACATCCAAAAAAAATTCATCTCAAAATTTAAAAATTGTCAGGCCCCAACCATGACAAGCAACTTACTACGTTATTGAAAATGGTCAATCCGTGTTGAAGCGCAAAATTCCATTGATCTGATTGGTCAACGTTTATTTACTAGAAAAAATGACTGACACGCAAGCAGCCGGGTTATCTTTCTTGTAAAAGTATTCTACTTCAACCTTGCGGTCGTGGCTTTGCACACAACCCTCCTGTTATTTTTCTCTCATATGAGCCGTTGAGAGCAAAAGCAAACATAACGAGTTCTGGTTGAGAAACTTACCCAAACTTCAATAGAAAAACATGTACCACTTTTGTTCTATAGGAAAAATAATGACAACCAAAAAACGTTGAGAGCAAAAGTGGTACATGTCCATTTAGCATGAAGGATGCATTATAACTCTCTAATCTTAGGACATAGAACATTCATGTCTTCAGCAGAGTTGTCTAAGCTATTGAGTACTATAGAATGATGATCTGTTTGTTAAGGAATTCTGCCTCTTCGTGGCGCTAGTGTATATGTATTTGGTAACAGCATACGAGTTGATACTGAAATAGGTAAAATGCTTTCTGTTACAAAATAGCGCCACGTAGTGAGAAAATTCCAAAGCAGACAGATCTTCATCTGAAAGTACTCAATCACTTGACCAACTTTGCTGAAGACATGTTTGTTTTATATCCTAAGATCCTCGACTTACAATTCATCTAACATGCACAGACTGGACATGTACCACTTCTGCTCTCAACGAAATGGTGATTATGTTAATTACCAAAAATTGTGTTGGCTATAACTTTGGTTTATGTTATCAGATCTCGGTTTTTCTTGGATATTCTAGTACATTATTGCGTTTTGCATCAATTTATGCAAAAAACCCAAAAAGTGTGAAAATGGCACATGTACCACTTTTGCTCTCAACGGCTCATATGACTATGAACAAAGATGACGTTGTGTTCAACCTCATAGAATAAATTGACATGAATATTATATTACGTTTAATTCTCAAAAGAATCCTTGCAAGACATTTTTATGCTTGCCTATTTCCGGCGGTCTATTTCCGCCACTGTTGTGCCAATCGTTTTCGTTCGAGGAGAGTTTCAACTCTTGACCCGTTAACTAGCGAAAGATATCAATGGTTTCGCTTTCTCTTGCTTTGGATACTTCACCTCACGACTGAGATTAAAGAGTACACACGACTCATTTGCATGAATGAACATTTTCAAGTAGCATTGAATAACCGATTTCAAGGTTTTGCCAATAATTTCACGAATTATGCTATAATTTTTTTTCTTCTGAATTGGGTCAGTGTTATGTCTGTTCGTTTAGGTAATCAGTTCTTTCGTCAAATGCTAATTTTTCTCTAAAACGATAATATCAATAACAATAATTTACTTCTTTCCTCACTTCAAAATTGACATGTTTAGGCAGCTCGAACATGACCGCACAAAATGTGGCCCTATACTCATTGCTCATAATCAGTACTCGAAGGTCAATTTTTCCCTCTATCCGACAGTGGAATTAGTAAGTTTTAATTACGAACTGTATCCATTTGGATCTCTACCCAGTGCCTTATTCCCCAGAAGGCATTCCCGAGTGTAGAGTCTTAACAAAAGCAAACGAAAAACACGAATATTTACAGCACCTAGACAATGAACAATCCCCAAGACACTGTAGTACATACTGTAATGCCGACTTGATTTACTAGGAATAATTGAAAATGCATTCCACAGATATAGACAGCCAACTTGCATATTTATGCAAGGATGTTTGTTCTCGTTTTTCCATGCCGCTGGTGTGGAAGAGTCACGAGACTGCAGGTAGGTTTTCTTACTATCTGTTTTAAACGTGTTCTCGTCGAGATTATCATTGATTGTACGAGGACAATTGCATCCTACCACCCAACTTGGTTGTGAACTGGAGCGACGTTGAAATATCGTAAAATGTATATAACGTTGAATGCGGTCGTCTGCATACAAATTGGCAACAATTTGAATAAATAGGCAATGGTTATTGAAATGGACGATTGTTCCTTTTTCATCTATTTCTTCGAATAGTTTTTGTTGTTGCAAGGAACAACCGTTACAAAATTGCCCTGAGAGTTGGACGCTCAACAAATTTGTAGATGACATAGCCGTTTCGATGGTGTTTGCTCAAGACATTTCTAACATCCGGAACCAATCTTTGTGTTTGTTGACAAATAAATATGATAAAACATGAGAAGAGTAAGTTGTATATGGATTTGCGAGTAATTCCAAATCAAATTTTAATGGTATTACTGGAGAATCTGAAAAGGGATTTATTATTTAATCACTTGTATTTTATCAACAGTTTGGTGTTTTCATTTAAAGAACACTATTAACCAGTGGTGAACAACTACCTGCTTGAGTGCGAATTGGTTCCATGATACCATCCCTTGGCAACTTTTCTCTAACTCTTGCTATTATTTAATTACATCGATGCCTTCCAGAAAACCTTCAACCCAGTTCAAATGAAAGCTTAAGGTGAAACCTCATTGAATCCAAAAATGGCCGACTTCGAGTCACACTTCGAATTTTCGAAATCACAAGACTCGGAAATAGTTAATGCGTTCCCTGTGAAAATGCTGTTTCATGGTTGCTGTGGTGAAGCAAACATAAAATAGAATTTCCATAGGGAACGCAATGAGTATTCCCGAGTCTTGTGTTTTTGAAAATACGAAGTGGTGACTCGAAGTCGGCCATTTTTGGATTCAATTAGGTTTCACCTTAAATAAATAATCAAAAAAAGAACTAATCAGAGTAGTTAAGTTTAGTAAGACCTACACACCCACAAAGTATTATTGAATTCTGAGAGGGGGCTACCACCATCAATGTCAGATTTTATCTGGTCTTGGAAAACCCTTAAAAATTGCTTCTAATCCTACAGGCACTGTTGAAAACACGCTGAAGTCCGATGAGAGCTCCGTTTGTCCTGTAGTTTGTGCGACGGAAAGGAATTCCCAAAAAGGGTTGTTCCAAACGATTCGGGAATTCACGTTTATGTTAATATTACCGTTTGCCAGGGTGACATAAGGCCACGGAAATGTGATTAACCCAAAACGGAAAATATTTGTATGTGAAATTACTTGAGATTTCCAAAACCTGAATGCCAGAAATTCAATACTATATGAAACACGGAGTCGATGGCCTCTTCCTGGTTCTCTAGTGGAGATAGTTTTGGCGGCTCTCTTGTCAGGCATTCTAACTATATTTCCAGCCCGCTGAAGCCTGCCCCGCTGTATTACCTTCACTATATCAGCATGTTTGTATACCTGGTACAACTCGTGATTCATGCGTCTGCGCCACGCTTCATCTTTCATTTTACCGCCAAGTTTCGATCGCAGAACTTTACGCTAAAATCTTCCGAGCACTCGTCGTTCAGCCTTCTTCAGCGTCCTATATCGCGCGAGTTTTATGCAAGTTTGCAAACTACGGGACCTTAACTGGTTACGTAGTTCGTAGAAGGTTCTGTTCGCAGCTGCAACTCATCGTTTCACTTCACGGCTCATATCGTTGTCACATGTCACAGGCGTACCAAGATAAACGAATTCGTCAACCACTTCAAATTGTTCCTCATCTATCTCCACTTCAGCACCAACACCACGGGAGCTCCCACGCACCTTGCTAGCTACCATGTACTTCGTTTTGGCAAAGTTAATGACAAGTCTCAATCTCGCTGCTTCCCTCCTCACAAGTAGGAAGGCCTCCTCCACGGCCCTACGGTTGATAGCGATGATATCGAAGCATGTGTGATTTCGTGATGATCGTATCGTTCCTTTCCACGTTTGCTCTTCGTACTGAACCTTCAAGGGCGAGGTTGAATAGTAAGTTAGAGAGCGTATCCCCTGCTTCAGTCCACCCAACGTAACGACTCAGTTTACTTAGTTTCGTCGGGAAACCGTGTTCCAGCATGATCTGCCACAGCTCGTTTCTTTAGTCGTTCGGCATTTGTTCATCCGCTCAGATCCTTACTATTATCTGGTGGATCGCATGGTACAGCCGCTCGCTTCCTGCTTTTAGAAGTTCGGCCGGGATACCGTCTTTCCCAGCGACCTTGCCGTTTTCAGCTCACTAATCGCCTTTTCACCTTCTTCTGTGTTGGTGACCCACAGCTTGTTCGTCACTCATAATCGTCATCCTGTTCCTGCTCTGCTCATCCGGCTCCTCACCGCTCAATAGCGCCTGAAAATGCTCCTTCCACCTGGCTGCAACCGTCGGTTTATCAGTGAGCAGGTTGCCGTCCTTGTCATTGCACATGACCGGCACAGGGAAACTCCTGCTTCTGACTCTGTTGACAGTTCTGTAGAATCCCCGCACGTCTCTTTGAGCATTGCGCGCTTCTTCCGACGGTGGGTTCTATTTTCGGCAGCTCTTGCCCCTCTGTTCTAGCCTCAGGCCGTTTTCATTGGTTGACGAGTGGAGGCTATGCCTTCCAATGACCGAACGGAAGAATTCCTCCCTCCCAACCTGTGCGTTTGCGTCTCCGATGACGACTTTTTCGCCGTGTTTTGGGCACTCGTCATAGATTCGCTCAAGCTTGTCATAGAACTCATCTTCGACTCCATCGGATTTGTCGTTTGTCGGTGCGTAGGTGTTGATTAAATTGTAGTTGAAGAATTTGCCCTTCATACTCAACACGCATATACGGTCTTCTACGGGCCTCCACCGGATGACTCTTGTTTTCTGATTTTACAGCAACGCGAAACCGACGCCCCGTTCCGCTGCTTTGCCGCCACTGTAGTAGATGTGGTACTTGAAAGGAGTGCGTGCAATAGGGTCTACTGCACGAAATCCCCTTACTCCGAAATTTGGCCACTGAACCTCCTGAATCCATGCGATTTCGACTCCCTGCCGCTGTAGTTCTCGAGCAAGCAAGCCAGCCCGCGCCGGTTCATTGAGAGATCGGACGTTCCAATTACCCAATTTCCAATTGTTTACCTTAATCTTTTTCCGTGTTCGTAGCCTAGGTCTTTGCCGATTGATCTGTTCTGTATTTCTAAATTCGTTGTTCGTGGTTGAAGAAAGGTTTCGGTATGCTACCTACATCTTGCTGATGAGGCTGCCATTCTAGGTGTAGCTGGCGGGATACAGCATTCCATAATTCAGCCGCCCACTCCGGGTCAGACTTTGTTGTACCCCGCCCCTAACATGAAGATAAAGCCGCGTACGACCCCATTCCCAATCAGCATGCGACCATAGTTTCCACCGGGGGTTGGTTACCCGATCTCCGCTAAGGTCATTCGTATCCCGTTCGACACCTCGTGGAGCTTGGGATAGGAGTTGCTGGACAGAGGTGAATGACAATGGGGTACACAATGCACAGTGGTCGGAAAAGGCAGTTTGACGATCTTAATTCTTTTGTGCTTAAACGGTTGATGTTGGCCAAAGACAATGTCCAAAAGAATTGTTCAAAAAATGTAACGGAAATGTTGATAAGAAAATTTTTTGATCATGGCCTACTATCATAAAAATAAAAAATCCAACTTTTGATACAGCGAAGATACATGAATAGTTTCTTTAGCAAAGTTGTAGAACTTTTCGAAATATGAAACTTTGCAGAAGATATAAAATTTCTATGACGTCTATTTATTGAAATACAAAGCATTTTCGCTGTCAACCCCCTCAAATTTAGTTTTTCCGGCATAACTTTTTAAATATTGTTTTTTCAAGAACATAACGTTCTATACAAATATGACCAACATGAAAACACAGGTTTCATTCGAAGACATCATGTTGCTACAATCGTTCTATACTAAGTTAGAGCGTTTGTTCATTAAATTATTCCTCAGATTCAAATGCATATAGGGGAGAAAGAGGAAAACCGGTGCACATCATCAAATACTTTTTTTAAAGCTTAGACCTTGTACTATAAGCTAGTTAAACTTTGATACTTTTTTTTATCGCACGCTAGCCTGAGGGCTAATGCGGTCTCGATCAACTGGATTAGTTGAGAGAATTCGTTATCAATGTTGTTTTTGACACATTTTGCATGTTGTAGGATAAGTACAACGATACACCGTGCCCTAGTGCTGAGTCGAGAAAATTTCCAGCTCGAAAAGTTCCTCGACCTGATCGGGAATCGAACCCGATATCACAACCGTGTGGGAGAGCTAGCCGACCGACATCGCTAACCACAGAACCACGGGGACCACAACCACAAACTTTGATACTTGACAATTAATAAATGAATGAGTGGAGTGATGTTTTAGGTATGTATGTTTCTGGGGTTTAAATACAAAAATGCACCAATTACCTGATTAATGAACGATGATTTGTTAATTTATGAAACAGATAACTTGCAATACTATCAAAATTAGTGAGAACACTTCTCAGGTTTAGTTAGTTGTTGATAGGTGCATCCATCAGTCATTCGACGTGAGTAAAATGAACCCATAACATATGGACTGTACTGCCTGTAATCGCATAATTGTAACATTCGACATTTCATGGATTTCGTGCTTCTTATTGGGAAATGCTTGAAATAGTATGTATTTTTTACATCTGAAAAAATATACTTATATTTGTTTGAAAAAAGTCGTAAAAAATACCAAGTTGTTTTGTCACATAGCGTAAATAACCGCAAAAATGTCACACTATTAACTTTTTCAACTTTTTTGTCATAAAAGCTTTCATCCAAATCCACATCTGGATCCTTTGAAACTCGGTGGTTATTCTGGTCCGGTAGCCAACCACCGGTGATCCGTTTCTGATGTTTAGCTCATGCTTGTTGAAACAAGAAAAACTTCATTTCCCTTGTGATATATTCCAAAAGTACCTTGAAAGTGACGGCATAAAAGTATCATTGCAAAAATTTCAACTAATTTGACTTTAAAAGTGATGTTCAATGTATACATAGTGTAAAGCAGTGCTTTCTTTATGATACAAAGTTAATTTGAAGCGTCTATTTGCAAGAATATAATGGGAACAATGCATTTAAGGTCAAAATGTAAAAGTGTCATTTTCTCGAACAGCCAATTTTGCAAATGTTACAATTATGCGATTATGGGCAGTGTAGCTGTCAAGTAAAACCAAGGATATATGGACACCAACAAATGATCTGCATGCAATTCAACGTTGCGCTACAATACTACAGGTCATTTCATCTAGCCGGGAAGTTAACGCATCAAAATTCAAACACTATTGTTAGAAAAGGCGAGCTCCGTATCCGCAAGGCTACAGAGTCCACCTTGGTAAGCGGGTGGTCGTGGGTTCGAATCTTAGTAGAATCAGGCCATTTGGTTGCCAAAGGACTGTAGCATATGTTCATTCTCAGGTTTCCCACCAAGTACCCTTCCTTCAATCTGAATTCTACAGCACCTCTGTTGACTCTCCTTGTAACAAAAATAAGTCCCTGTTATAATAAAACTAATGTGATTAACGTATGAAAGTTCTCTCCAGGGAATTGTAATTAGGCGATACTGTTAGGATGGACAGAGGCTCGGTCGATATCAATATCACAAAAGATCTAATCTCTGGTCCTCACAGGAAAAAAAAAAATGTTTGGGAACTGCTTGTTTGTTGGTGTCCATATATCCTTTGTTTTACTTGCCAGCTACAGTCCATATGTTATGGGTTCATTTTACTCACGTCGAATGACTGATGGATGCACCTATCAACAACTAAATATGCCTGAGAAGTGTTCTCACTAATTTTGATAGTATTGCAATTTACCTGTTTCATAAATTCACAAATCATCGTTCATTAATCAGGTAGTTGGTGCATTTTTTAATAGAAAACCCCTGAAACATACATACCCAAAACATCACTCCACTCATTCATTTATGAATTTTCAAATATCAAAATTTAACTAGCTTATAGTACAAGGTCTAAGCTTTAAAAAAAGTATTTGATAATGTGCACCGGTTTGCCTCTTTCTCCCCTATATGCATTTGAATCTGGGAAATAATTTAATGAAAAAACGCTCTCACTTAGTATAGAACGATTGTAGCAACATGCTGTCTTCGAACGAAACCTCTGTTTTTATGTTAGTCATATTTGCATAGAACATTATGTTCTTGAAAAAACAATATTTAAAAAGTTATGCCAGAAAAACTAAATTTGAGGAGGCTGACAGCGAAAATGCTTTGTATTTCAATAAATAGACGTCATAGAAATTTTATATCTTCTGCAAAGTTTCATATTTCGAAAAATTCTACAACTTTGCCAAAGAAACTTTTCATGTATCTTCGTTGTATCAAAAGTTAGATTTTTTATTTTTATGAAAAGTTATGCCAGAAAAACTAAATTTGAGGAGGCTGACAGCGAAAATGCTTTGTATTTCAATAAATAGACGTCATAGAAATTTTATATCTTCTGCAAAGTTTCATATTTCGAAAAATTCTACAACTTTGCCAAAGAAACTTTTCATGTATCTTCGTTGTATCAAAAGTTAAATTTTTTTTTTTATGATAGTAGGCCATGATCAAAAACTTTTCTTATCAACATTTCCGTTATATTTTTGTGAACAATTTTTTTGAACATTGTCTTTGGCCAACATCAACCGTTTAAGCACAAAAGAATTAAGATCGTCAAATTGCCTTTTCCGACCACTGTGCAATGGGGTCTCAAGTTACACGTGTCCAACCATTTGCCAACCAAAGTACAGGGTGACAAAAACGCGCATGTTATTTACCGAAATCCCATACAAACTAACCCAATCAAAAAATCACATCAACTTACTGCTCAGATGGTTCGTCAGGATGTCGTCTCCAATGTGTTGAGGTAATATTATGCATTGAACCTGTCTTGATTCATAATATAATGTTTATCCAAGCTGTTCACTTTTCGAACTCTTTTTGAGTGACTTTGTGCCAAGCTATAATGATTGGTGCAGTGTGTGGAGTTCACATTCACGATTTAATTATACTAGCATTGTTTGCATAGAGTAGGTGTTCTAGCTATGGTATTTTTCAAAATAATGACTGAAAGCTTGAGAACTGTAGGCTAACAATTTCCAGATGGAAAATTACAATGACTGATATTTTTTTATGGAATGTAATAAAAACTGGTACACCTTATGATTTTCAATGAAAGAGAGGAGGGTTGTGGGTGCGTGGGCTTTGAGATCTCCAATGGAATGTACAGTGGTCAACGACAAATAATTATTGAAAAGAAAAGTCTTCGGACGCTTATGCCCTAACGTTTTCCCTTTTCAAAAAACCTGGAGACGCAACTATGTGTATACCTGTAACTATCTTGTGGAACTCCGGTTGCAGCATTGAATTTTTTTCTATTGTCTCCAATTTTAACAGAGATGAAGTCGTGATCTCCCAGATGGTCTCGAGGTACGATGCTGGACTAACAAGTCAGTCGTCGTAGGTTCGATTCTCGGCTCGGGAGAGACTGTTAGTGCCAGTGGGATCGTAGCGCTAGCCTCGCAATTTTTTTTTTTTTTCTTCACATAACATTTATTTGACACGGCACAAATACAATTTAATGTTTAACGGCGCCAATTATATCTGATGACTTAAAAACTAAAGCAAATTTTTTATCCTCGCTGCCGACTACGAGCTGAAATTAAGTCTAACTTAAAACTAGCATGGGATTTCCAATCAGTGTTTTGTTGTTCAATGGTCGTCTGATAATCGTCGAATGGCATGTATGGATTCGTTCTGCTGAGCCACGATGTCGTGAGTTGGGACAGAGGCTCGTAGTCCTTGGGTCCTGGTTCTATTGTGCGGGGTCTGGTTGCTGGTTTTGTGCTTAAGGTTCAAACGTGTTCTTGTCGTTTTGTTGGGTGTAGACGGAGGGGAACGGGACTAGACTGGGGCGTGGATGGATTTCAGGAAAACGTATATAAGGGACATGTAGGATAGGTCACGGCTCGCCAAGACATCACGAACAGGAGCAGCCGGCTGTCTACCCTCGGCCTGCAGGGAAGCTATTAATTTAGACCTGGCGTCACGGTGTACAGGGCATGACCAAACCACATGCTCTATGTCGTGATAACCTTCACCACAGGCACAGATACCACTTTCCCCGAGCCCAACACGACGGAGGAGCGCGTCAAATCTATAGTGATTGGACATAAGCCGGGACATCACGCAAATGAAATCCCGACCTACATCCAACCCCTTGAACCACGGGTTCGTCGATACTTTGGGGATTATGGAATGTAACCACCTTCCCAATTCCCCTCTGGTCCAAGCATTTTGCCAACTGATGATCGTATTCTGACGTACAAGTGCGAAAAATTCATTAAAGGCAATTGGTCTTTCATAAATATCACCGTTTGTTGCGCCCACCTTAGCCAAAGAGTCCGCTTTCTCATTACCCGGTATCGAGCAGTGAGAAGGGACCCACGCTAAGGTAATCTGAGTAGATTTTTCGGATAAAGCACTCAGATGTTCCCGTATTTTCCCCAGGAAATACGGAGAGTGCTTAACATCTTTCATCGATCGGAGAGCCTCAATGGAACTGAGACTGTCCGTAAAGATGAAATAATGGTCCGTGGGCATTTTTTCGATAATCCCTAGGGTGTACTGAATTGCAGCTAATTCTGCGACGTAAACAGAAGCAGGATTATCGAGCTTATGGGAGACGGTTAAATTGTTATTGAAGATACCGAAGCCAGTGGACCCATCAAGAAGTGATCCGTCAGTGTAGTACATATTGTCGCAGTTGATGTTTCGATATTTATTGGAAAAAATTTTAGGGATCTGCTGCACGCGTAAATGATCCGGGATTCCACGAGTTTCTTCTATCATGGATGTATCGAAAAACACAGTAGAATCAGAAGTATTTGATAAGTCGACACGATTTGGAATATTCGAAGAAGGGTTAATATTTTGGGACATGTGATTGAAATACAATGTCATAAAACGGGTTTGAGAATTAAGTTCGATTAACCTTTCAAAATTTTCAATCACGGGACGGTTCAAGACCTCACATTTGATTAGAATACGAGAAGACAGGCTCCAGAAGCGGTTTTTCAACGGTAGTACTCCAGCTAAAACCTCCAAACTCATCGTATGGGTCGACTGCATGCAACCTAAGGCGATACGCAAACAACGATATTGTATTCGATCCAGTTTGATCAAATGTGTGTTTGCTGCGGAGCGGAAGCAGAAACACCCGTATTCAATAACAGACAATATCGTTGTTTGGTAAAGCCTTATAAGGTCTCCTGGATGGGCTCCCCACCATTGTCCGGTTATTGTACGAAGAAAATTCACTCTTTGTTGACATTTTTTCATCAGATACCTCACGTGACAACCCCAGGTGCCTTTAGAGTCGAACCAGACACCAAGATATTTGTGTACCAAAACCTGAGAAATCGTTTTACCCATTAATTGTGTTTGAAGCTGAGCAGGTTCATGCTTCCTAGAAAAAACTACTATCTCAGTCTTCTCCGGAGAGAATTCGATACCTAGCTGTAAAGCCCAAGCAGACAAATTGTCCAAGGTATCTTGCAATGGTCCTTGCAAATCGGCAGCTTTGGCTCCTGTAACAGAGATTACACTGTCGTCTGCAAGTTGTCTTATCGTGCATGAATTTGCCAGACATTCGTCGATGTCATTTACATAAAAGTTGTAAAGAAGGGGGCTTAAACATGAGCCCTGGGGAAGACCCATGTAGCTAATGCGAAAAGTTGCCAAATCGCCGTGCGTAAAATGCATGTGCTTTTCGGACAACAAATTGTGCAAAAAATTGTTTAAAATTAGAGAAAATCCTTGTCGGTGAAGTTTGCCCGAAAGAATGTCAATAGAAACGGAATCAAAAGCCCCCTTAATGTCCAAGTTCGCAGACGCCATTTGTTCTTTACGAGCATACGCCAGCTGAATATCTGTTGAAAGCAACGCAAGACAATCATTCGTCCCTTTGGCACGGCGGAAGCCAAATTGAGTTTCTGATAGTAGACCATTTGATTCGACCCAGTGGTCTAAACGACGGAGTATCATTTTTTCCATCAATTTCCGGATACAGGATAGCATTGCAATCGGCCTATAAGAGTTGTGATTAGAAGCTGGTTTCCCTGGTTTTTGGATGGCGATCACCTTCACTTGCCTCCAATCCTGCGGTACAATGTTTTGCTCCAGGAACTTATTGAACAAGTTCAACAAGCGCCTCTTGGCATTGCCGGGTAGATTCTTCAACAAGTTGAATTTGATTCTATCTAATCCAGGTGCGTTATTGTTACAGGACAGGAGGGCAACTGAAAGTTCTGCCATCGTAAAAGGTGATTCTATCGCGTCGTGGCCCGGAGACGCATCGCGAACAATATTTTGCTCAGGAACAGAGTCCGGACATACTTTCCTGGCAAAATCAAATATCCACCTACTTGAAGACTCCTCGCTTTCGTTGACCGTTACGCGATTCCGCATTCTTCGGGCTGTGTTCCAAAGAGTGCTCATCGATGTCTCCCTCGACGTCTCGTTCACGAACCGACGCCAATATCCACGTTTCTTTGCTTTAGCCAAGCTTTTAAGCTTGGTATCAAGCTCCGAATACCGTAAATAGTCGCCAGGTATACCTCCCGTCTGGTAGGCCTTAAACGCGTCGGATCTTTGCGTGTAGACATCGGAGCACTCTTGGTCCCACCACGGAGTGGGAGGCCGTTCTTTGATCGTTACGCCGGGATATTTCTTCGTTTGGGCTTGCAACGCGGCGTCGAGAATCAAGCCCGCGAGGAGGTTGTATTCTTCAAGTGGTGAATGATGTTGAATCGACTCGACCGCTTTTGAAATCATTTCCTCGTATAACTTCCAATCGACATTTCGTGTGAGGTCATACGGAATGTCAATTGGTCGCATGCGAGTTGACCCGTTAGTAATTGAAATAAGAATAGGCAGATGGTCGCTACCGTGAGGATCGAGGATTACCTTCCATGTGCAATCCAACCGTAGCGACGTCGAACATAAGGATAGATCCAAAGCGCTTGGGCGCGCTGGAGGTTTCGGGATACGTGTCATTTCACCGTTGTTTAAAATAATCATGTCGAAGTCATCGCAAAGGTTATAGATTAAAGAGGAGCGGTTATCATTGTATGGGGAACCCCAAGCCACGCCATGAGAGTTGAAGTCTCCCAAAATCAAACGTGGCGAGGTAAGAAGTTCTATTAAATCAAAGAGCAGCCGTTGCCCAACCTGTGCTCTGGGGGGAATATATATTGAGGCAATACAAAGCTCTTTACCTTGTATTGTCATTTGACATGCGACAACTTCGATGCCTGGAATCGAGGGGAGGTTAATACGATAGAAAGAATAGCACTTTTTAATCCCTAAAAGTACTCCTCCATATGGGGTGTCTCGATCAAGGCGAATAATATTAAAATCATGGAAGTTGAGATCAATATTTGAAGTAAGCCAAGTTTCACAAAGGGAAAATGCATCGCATTTGTTTTTATTTATCAAAACTTTAAACGAATCAATTTTTGGTAAAATACTTCTACAATTCCACTGTAAGACAGAGATAGAATCCTTCATATACGCAGTTGAATTAGGCATCGAAGGATACAATCGCTGCAAGGAGAGGCCATTGGGCAGTCAACTGCTTCAAAAATGATCTAACTGTTGGGAGGAATGCTGTAAGAAAAATTTTAATTGGATCGGGTACATTGAAAGTTTCAAAAATCCAGTCCACAATGTCAGAAAATTTCACTAATCCAGAGTTTGTTTCATCAACTGGGAGTGTAAAAGGAGCAACTGGGGTTTTAGATGTTCCTGGCAGTGCTGGGAACTCCTTCTGGGACTTTAAATTTGCCAGCCCAGGAGGAGTTTGCTTCGGTTTTTCCGCAGCACTGTTTGGTTTGTTTGTAACTTTCATTTCACTTTGAGAAATCTTAGGACCTTTTCTGGGAAGTTTAGGAGAGGAAATATTTTTCCTCTTTCTAGACTCCCCAGGATTGGCGTAAGATGCTCCCGCTGGTGAATCGTCAGAATCGGTTTCCTCAGAGGGCAACAGATCGAAGGGGTTCGAAGTAACGGGAGAAGTGGTAACGGTCTTCTTCAGCATGTCAGCGTAGGAACGCTTTGAACGCTCTTTGAGAGACCGTTTTATTTTATCCCTGCGCTGCATGTACACCGCACATGTCGAGAGCTCATGCAGATTTTCTCCGCAGTGAATACACTTTTCAGCGTTAACACTGCAAGAATCTTCCGCATGAGACTCCCCACACTTGCCACAACGTGCCTTATTGCAGCAGTAGGCGGCTGTATGGCCTAACTGCTTGCAATTCAGGCAGTTCATGACGCGGGGCACGTAGAGCCTCACAGGGAGACGAACCCGGTGGATCGAGACGTGGCTTGGTAGTGCAGACCCGGCGAACGTAACTCGAAACGAGTCTGACGGAGTGTATACTGTTTTGCCACCGATGATCGATGCTGACCGCAATTGCTTGCAGTCGAGCACCTTTACTTCGGGACACGTTTTGTTCTTAAAGCACCCTTTGGCACTTTGCAGTATACACTCGACGGACAGACTCGAATCGGTTATGACACCGTCGATCTCCACGTCTCGTGCGGGTATGTAAACGCGATACTCGCGTGTGAAGAGCTCAGAGCAAGCTATATCGTTGGCCTCTTTCAGGTTACCGACCACGACACGGAGCTTGTTAGGCCGGACCTTGGAAATTTCGGTCACGCCCTTGTACTCCTTCGTCAGGTCTTTAGAAATCTGCAAGAGGTTCAACTTTTTCGATTTCGGTCCTGCCTTTGGCCGAAAATAAACAGTATAGCTGCCCTGGGCTCCGTCTGGGTAAAGCCTGGGGCGAGGGGGGACTGAAGAATGAACAGGGGAGGGGGTAACAGAAGGGTCAGGGTCAGAGGGGTTCGGGGATGGTGGCGCGGGAGGCGAGGGATCTACATCCATCGCGCTATGTTTAGCGCACTAGCGCTGACAAGAACACGTACCTTTTTATTTCTCCCTTCCAGTAAGGTTGGTTGTCCGATCGTTCGAAGTAGCAGCCGTTACAGCCAGCAGCACCAATACAGCAGCACCAAACAGCCACCAGCAGCGAGCCAGGTGTGAGATCACTCCACACAGCGATACGACTCGCTGACACTGATGGCTTCTTCTTTTTCCTCGTTTGTGTCTCGTCCACTGCTGTAGCACAATCCAGCCAGCAGCCAAATCGGCTTACGCACCAGCTGGCAGTCACGATGCGAAACAGTTGCACAAAGGAACGACCTTGAACCCGGATTTATTTCACTCGACCAGGCAAACAATGCCAACACTTGTTCACACGTCTTTTGTTTTATACTCTATCGGACCGATCACCAAACACGTCCAGTACTGATGCGTGTTCGGCACAGAATGAGCCTCGCAATTGTCCTGTACACTAAACAGTCGGCTGCGAAGTCTGTGTATAATTAAACAGAAGGTCAAGTTCCGAATCAGAATGTAGCACCAAGGCTTTGCTTTGCTTTGATGTCGTGATTGATTTCGTCGAAGGCTGCAGACAAAGCAGTGTATATAGCGCCTGTTTCAACCTTCGGACATAACATTCATTGCATATGAAGTGAATCTTAAACGATAGGTCGTGGTTAATCGCTTCGGCATGAATCCGTGGTGGCGCGGGCACCCGTGTATCTCGCCTGGTAATGTATTTGGGAGAGTACCGGCGGCGTTCGGCAGAGTGATTCCTCGGTAATTGCAGCACTCCAGCTTGTTGCTCTTTTTGTAGACCTTCCATTTACTCCTCCGGTACTCGTTCTTCATTCCAAATCTTGGCAACGATCCAATGTACAGCTCTAGTCAGTGTTTCTTAATCTTATTCTAACAGGTCACTGGGAAGTTGGTCCACTCCAGCAGCTTTATTATTTTCCAGCCGGTCAATCTTCTCCTTCACCCCCTGGAGATCAGAGCCTGGAATCATGCTATCACCTGCTCGTGCACCTAAAACAATTGCCATACCGTCCTCGCGCTCCATTGCATCTCCGTTCAGATGCTCATTGAAGTGCTGCTTTCACCTTTCGATTATCTCACACTCGTCCGTGAGGTTGCCGTTCAAGCTCCTGCACATACCGGCGCGCGGCACGTAGCCTTTACGGGAACTGTTAAGCTTCTCGTGAAACTTCCGAGTGTCGTTAGCTTGGTACACCTCTCTAATCGGTACGCGATCTCGGTCCTCTTGTTGGCGCTTCTTCCTTTGGCGGACTGAGCTTTGGCTGTTCCGTGCCCGTCGATATCGTTCCACTTCGATTTCATACGATGTTGCAGCATTATCGCCGTGCTGCGTTCTTCTCTTCGACTAAATGTTTGCTTTCGCCGTCGAACCGGCTAGAGATGACTGGTTTGGGGCCCTTGTACCTAATAGCGCCACAGCGGTGGCACCTTTGTAATTGAATGATCCTCCAGTCTCCCTCAAGATAGCTGCGCCGAGCTGCTCTTCGGTGGGTAACGCTGCCTCCAGCTGCTGCGCGTATTCCTGTGTAACCCTGGCGTCCCGAAGTTGTTAAATATTAAGTCGCGGCTTTCGGCTTCGGCGGCTATTATACACCGTCGAGAGTTTTGAGTGCATGCACACAGCTACTAGATAGCGGTCCGAATCTATATTCGTACTGCGTTAGGAGCGAACGTTGATGATGTCGGAGAAAAACCTGCCGTCGCTTAGAACGGGATCGATGTGATTCTCTGTCTATTGGTCGGATGATTTCCAGGTGGTTTTGTAGATATCTTTGCTGGGGAAGACTGCAAAGTTCACGCAAAGTTCCGATTGCCGTTATCATTAGACACGGTGTGCAGGCTATCTGGCCCTATTACCGGTTTGTATATTGCCTCCCGTCCTCCCTGAGCAGTCATGTCTCCAGTAACGACTTTCACGTCCCGTCGCGAGCAGCTATCGTATACCTGCTCCAGTTGCGCGTAGAACGGTTCGTAGTTAAAGAACTGGCTCTTTATCCTCAGCTTGCAGCTAGCGTTGATCGGCTGCTACCCCATCACGCGTTGGCTGTGCTGCCCAGTACTATGGAGTCGGTTCCCAGCTTGCTTGTGGTGCCACGACTCTTGTAGAAAGTCGCTGCAAGCACCGTTGTTTTGTCCAACACAGTTCTTGCAGTGCTACTACATCGAAGTTGCGTGGATGTAGCTCATCGTTGATTACACTGGTCGACAAAAGCGAAAAAATGCTGCCCTAGAGCTTAAACTAGTTGCCCTAGAAAGATTACAGCTTTTCAACCATTCCTGTGAAATTTTTTGTCTCCAGCCATAGTCAAAACGCGTCAACTTACGTCAAAGTGTCGCAGAGTAATTGCTCGCCGGTTTCGTCGTTTCAACGTTATGTTTGCATTAAAACTTGTTTAAATTTCTGAAAAAATGTTGGTGATTAGGGGCACGAAAATTCACATGAATGGTTAAAAAGCTATAATCTTTCCAGGGTGGCTCGTTGGGCCTTTCCCGACCCCTCGTCACAGCTCTATTTAGAGTCTCACATCGACACCAGGACGTTGATCAGCCGCTCCTAACATGGAGATCAGATGCTGTTTTAGTCGCACCATCTGGGTAATAGACGCTCGAATTGGCGAAGCGTTTCCTCTACCGCCAATTTATGATTTACGCGCTAATGATCGTTCCAAACCTTCTGTTGTCGGATGACAGCGAATGTTTCAACTGTCGGTATTGGTTTTGGTTCCTCAGGATAATTAAACTGGATTCATTCTGGCTTTTCCAATGTTTTACACAGGGCTAATCATTTTCGACCTGATCACAATGAAACGATTGGACAAACCTCTCACGATTTAACTTTGTTGTAATGACATTGTCATCAATTGCATTCGTGTTTATTTTACTGAAATGAAAACTCACTGTGTTTGTTTTCTAGCTTGCTCTGGTTGGTTACCAATTTTGCTCACTCCATGAATATTTTTAGTAAGCTTGACTGCCGACAGGTTTTCGATGACTTTTTAATCTGCTCGGAATCAGACCTAGTCATTTCATTTGCCAAATTATTTCACCTCACGGCGTGAAACGATTAAAAACGCTGTCATTGACAATAATCATTTTAGTGATTCACGATGCGAGACGGCCAAAAGCGAAGCGGAATACCCAAAGAAAGCGTTTTGAAAAAAACTTCCAACTAATATTAGACACACTATGTTTTAAACATAGCATTTTGGCATAAAAAATAAATGTCTAGAAATTGAAAGTATAAGGATTAAAAATTCCTTTCCATAACATTTTGTTTGCTGCTGCTGGCTGTTGCTGACTGCCTGAAGCAATTGTCTTTCATTGACATTGTCTTGACAGCCTTTCGTGAGTCTTTCATTTGATGGAAACTGCTTGTAAAGGTTAACCTTTCGTTTTCACTTCGATGACGTTTCAGGACTTCGCGTCAGTATGATGAACGAAGATGGCCGAAAAAAACAGTAAATAAAGCGTGAAGCTCGCAGGAAGATTCGTTCCAATCGAGAGCGAGAAGAGTGTGGCAATACGTTAAAACCGCACGAATTCAATTGAAAGCGATATCCAGGTGATTCATTTTAAGCATGAATTATACCCATTGAGTTGGAAATGTTGGACCCTGATTTTGCCTAGTGTCGCTTCTAATTCTGGTGCACGGTATCGAAGCGACCCCATAATTTTCGTCATTTTTTTAACGGCTTCATACATTATTCCGCGTCGCTATAAACTATCATTGTCGCTATCTTTAATCTTTGAATTGTGGAGACCATACCCAAAACACAAACGCAGTCCGTAAGCCAGGTACTGCTCTGGTTCATTAGCTTTCCGGTTTAATTCCAGCAAGAGCTTGATTTTGCATGGTTATGACTGGAGTTAACACACTGGACATCGATGAAGATAGACATCAATGTTCAGATTCAGATTCAAGGATGTGTTTGCTATCGGTACCTAAATTTAACTTCAAATGTCTTCGTTTGCGTGTACTTCCGCTCCAAATTTTTACTATGATCAATTGTGACGTCTTCTTTGACGCGGTGGAATAAAAATTCGTATTGCATCGCTTTCAAATATATACGTGTTCTGCTCTAACGAATTTTGATATCAAAATGCAGGGTGGCCACCCTAAAAATTGGAAATCATTTTGCCCGCTTGAAGAATAGCTATACCCACTTTTAGAACTGATTCGGCACTTGGTCGTTTTTGTTTGTCTTGTGTTTGAACTCGAACATGTTTTTTTTTACTTTTACTCACCAACACTCTCTCTATTGAGCTCTAGTTCTAAACTATCGCACACAGTTTCAATTACAAAACTAGATGACATTAAAGATTAGTATCGCACGAACATTTTCAAAGTATCTCAAAAGAAGAAAAGGCATCATTTGAATCAAAGTGGTGAGAGTAAGATTACACATTAATGGTGGAACATGACAATTTTCTTTCTTCTTGCTTGAAAAAAAAAAAGAAATAAACGTCTAAAAAATCTATTGTTACGAAGCAACCGCAACACAGCACTGAATTTTCTTCCGAAAAAAGGTCTGGTTATTGCTGAAGTTGTTGATGATAAACTAATCAAAGCCAAGCTGTCCTCTTCTTCATGTCTTTAGCTTCATTTGTTGAACCATTTCTTATGAAATATCAATGGGATGAGCCTCCCTCGCTTTTTTTTTGTACGATGGCCTAATTGGCTTCATTCTGCCGGTTATGAAAAAGGTGGTTAAACTTGACATTCTCGCAGCGAGACCGAAATCTCTAAGGGGCCATCCACATTCCATGACCTTCATCCACATTCCAATGACCTTCATCTTAAATATATTACCAGAATTCGAATAACTCAAAAAAGAGATTTTCCTTTATCATTGTGTGCAAACTTATAGTTCACAGCGTAGGAATGAAACAAATTTTCTTGAAGCTTCAATTCTAGAACATTTTGCAAATTTCAGGTTTTTCCTAGAATAAACGTATTCCAAAGATTTCATTGTTATTTCATTTCATTTTCATTTTTCGATTTCATTAGTTGGTATAGTTCATAAAACATGCGACCAGCGTTCAAGTACCGCTTCTAAGTAACGTTTCAGAGGACGTAAAATTTATGCAGAGCCGGCAAATACTCTGATCTCTCTCTTTATGTCGGCTGTCATTCGATTGCCGGTTATTATTGCTGTAACGATAACTCAGTTGGGGATATAAGATAGCGACCGTCTGCATGGTATCGCCGAAAATGGGCATGGGCATGTTTGCTAAATAATCAAATGTGAAATTGCATGCTGCCGGCTTTCATCAGCTCTGATCACTACGCAGAATGCTCTGTCGGATATGAGTTTGTTCTTGGCAGCGTACAAATAGAAGCTAGGTACGTTTCTATGGAGGAGTTCACTGGGGCTTGGAGGGTTGATTTTTTTGTGTCATTCAACATAAGCAGAAGGAGAACTGCTCTGTGCAAAATTAAATTGTTCGACTACAGTAACGGAACGCAATACCTCAGTTTTGTGTCTGATTAAAATCGAACATTTCGTCCTTTTGTCCAGCCCCACAAAATTTGAGCTCATAGGCAGCAAAGATGAAAGACAGTAAGGGATAAGAATTAATTGGCTCCATGGTACATTAAACCATGGCACAGGTTTAAATACATTTTTGCCTTTCTCCTAGAAAGGTATAGCAATCACTGAAAAAACTAAAGGTATAAAAGTGCTCAAAAGGGCCGAATGTCGTATATCACTCGACTCAGTTCGACGAGCTGAGCATTTTCTGTATGTGTGTGTGTGTGTATGTGTTTGTGTAACGCTCTCCCAATCTCACTCGATTTTCTCAGAGATGGTTGAACCGATTTCAATGAAATTAATTGAAAATGAAAGGTCTAGTTGCCCCATGAGACCCTATTGAATTTTATTGTAATCGGATTTTTAGTTTAGAGGTTATGTATCAAAATGTAAAAATCACGAAACATCAATATCTCAGAAACTATGCAACCGATTTGAACAAAATTGATTTCAAATGAACGGGCTACCTAAAATACCATTGACTTTTGAATTTTATGAAGATTGAACTTGTTGTTCAGAAGTAATAAAAAGAAACGTGTTCTGGAGACTATTTAATCTCACTCATCTTTCTCAGAGATAGCTGGACCGATTTTCATAAAATCAGTGTCATATGGAGGGTCTTGTTGCCCCATAAAACCTTATTGATTTTTTTTTGCAAACGGATTATTACTTTGCCTGTTATGTTTAAAAATGTGAAATCCAGCTATGAAAAAAAACATATTCCGAAGACTACTTAAACTCACTCACTTTTCTCAGAGATGGTTGACCCGATTTCTACAAAATTAGTGTTAAATAAAAGGTCAAGCTGCCTCATAACACCCTATTGAATTTTGCTGTAATCGGATTGTAACTTCGTCTGTAATGTATTGAAATGTGAAAATCACGAAACTTCATTATCTTAGAAACTACACAACCGATCTGAGCAATATTGATATCAGATGAACGGGCTAGTGAGGGATTAACTGATGAATTATGATTGAACACGTAATTTCAAAGTTTGACTGCCCTATACGTTCTCATTTCATTTGATTATAATCGAACTTAAGCAACCGTTATGTATTAAATTGTTAATAAAATAACGATAGTCTATTATCTCAAAGATTACATGACTTATTTGAACATAACTAGTGTCATACGAACGAGTCATCTCTCAAACTTACAAATAACAAACTTCATAACAATTTTATATGTGGCTCAAAAGTTTTGGAAAGTAAAGAAATTCAAAGACTATTTAAAACTATACCTGCTTTGATCAATATATATGGCCTCAACATCATTTAAATGTAGAATCGTACTATTTGAACGTCCCCGGTATCGCTCATGATTAAATTGTTCGAAATTAGGAGTCATTTCTATAGTTTCGCTATTTCTTAAGCACTAACATTACGTCAAATTTCATATTTTATACTCCAATTACTACATCAATATTTTAGAACCCAAAGAGTGAATATACTTTTATTGGATTTAAGTATTCATGTAAATCTATTTTTACAAATAACAAGTTTGAATGAGAAAGGCTGAGTCTGACCGCTAGGTGGATTAATTTAGGTTTTTTGTAAAAAAAACGCTACCCACCAGAAGATTATTTTTGAATTTATTAATATCGTTTTAGGTACGTGCCACTGGGAAAATGTATGCGTGCAAGAAACTAGAAAAAAAGCGCATCAAAAAGCGAAAAGGCGAGTCTATGGTGCTTATCGAGAAGCAAATCCTTCAGAAAATCAATTCTCGATTCGTAGTGAACCTAGCTTATGCTTACGAAACTAAGGACGCGCTGTGTTTGGTGTTGACGATTATGAATGGTAAGTAATTACACTGTGTATACTTGCTCTCTAGACAATTGAGTTATTTTTTTTTTAGGTGGCGATCTTAAGTTCCATATCTATAATATGGGTGGAGATCCGGGTTTTGAATTGAATCGGGCTCGGTTCTATGCTGCTGAAGTAGTTTGCGGGCTGGAAAATCTCCATCGAATGGGGATAGTATACCGGGATTGTAAACCGGAGAATATTCTTTTAGACGATCACGGCCATGTACGGATATCTGACTTGGGTCTAGCGGTAGAAATTCCTGAGGGAGAAATGGTTAGGGGGAGGGTAGGCACCGTAGGTGAGTTCCTGTATTTCAGACAATTGTAAATGCGTAGCTAAATTGATTTTCTGTTGTTTGAAGGATATATGGCTCCCGAAGTTATTGACAATGAGAAATACGCCTTTTCGCCTGATTGGTTTAGCTTCGGCTGCCTGCTGTATGAGATGATCGAGGGACAAGCTCCGTTCCGAGCTCGCAAGGAGAAGGTTAAACGAGAAGAAGTTGATCGAAGGGTCAAGGAAGACGCGGAAAAATACTCACACAAATTCAGCGATGATGCCAAATCTCTGTGCCAACAACTACTAATGAAGGCTGTTAAAAATAGACTGGGCTGCCGAAGTGGGCGGCAAGGTGCTCGAGAAATCAAACTGCATTCATTTTTCAACAGTATTAACTGGAAACGGTTGGAGGCGGGTTTGGTAGAACCACCTTTTGTGCCCGATGTAGGTTTTGTTAAACGTAAATTTGCTTGGGAACTAGAAATTTAACTACCTTTTTCCACTTGTAGCCTCATGCTGTTTATGCCAAAGACGTGCTCGATATTGAGCAATTTTCAACGGTGAAGGGAGTAAACCTGGATGCCACCGATGAAAATTTTTACTCGAAGTTTAACACCGGCTCTGTGTCTATACCCTGGCAAAACGAGATGATTGAAACAGAGTGTTTTCGGGAGCTGAACGTGTTTGGACAGGACGAATGTCCCACGCCAGATTTGCTCATCAATGCACCGCCGGTTGTTGAAAAACCAGGTTGCTTTCCATTTCGAAGAAAGGTATGTATTATTGTTCTGATATTGTTGAAAACTGAAAAGTTCCTCACTGCAGTAAGTTCTATATTGTTCAGCTTACCTCGATCCCTGGCATGAAGAGATTGAACTTGTATATGGTAGCCTAACCGCGGTATGCGTTGAATGTTATGAAATTCCGTTCGAGAAATTGAAGGGTCACCATCAATGCTCACCTAATATCTTCAATGCATTATTTAGCACCTTCAGAAACAATTTTGTTTCTGTAGCAGCTTGTTAAGGCTTAGTTCAGCCGAAATCCACCAAATGCTAGCCTAACAAGCTATAAATCAACAAAATTGCTTGTTGGGGATATAATTCAAGATGGTGGCCGATCACTTCAATGGAAAGCCCTGAACATAGCTGAAACTTCCACTTTTCTCACATCTATTGCACCCCAAGGGGTGACCAACGGTTCTACAAACTTGAACAAAAAAAGATTGAACTACCATTTTTTCATTATTTCTGAACAACTATGTGATTTTTTTCCATATTCGGAAGACCTTGTGTTCCCAGTGACCTGGTTTCAGCACAAATTGCTCATATGTCGAAATTAGTAGGATCGTCTCCCCGGACATTACAGATCGTGTTTCAAAACAAAGTGTACAAATAAGATATTTGTTATTGTTTATATTTTATTTGCACAATTACCTTGTATCGGAAATAAGAAGATGAGATTAGTTACCTGTTTTAACTTTCCTTACAGAAAAAGCAATCCGCCCGAGAGAAACCGGTTCCGTTTAACGAAAAGTTGCTTTCCTCTAGTCAAACTACTGTTACAATCAGTCAAGCGCAGGACGAAAGCTGATAGTACAGTGGTGCTAATCCATAGAAAATATCTGAACTGCAGGCACCCACAGCGATAATTCAAGCAACAGAAAATAGCATCTGCACAAACAAGGAAAATAATTAACACACACTATTTTAAAACAGCGACATTTTACAGCTATAGTTGCGACAAGGAAACGTATGGTAAAGTTTATTCCAGGCGAAGTGACTGTAGAAAGCTGGTTTACAAAAGCACCCAGGAAGCTAATTCAGATTTAATACCAACTCTGCAATGAATGAATGCAATCTGGATCTTTCGGCAGCCTGAACCCGAAACAGATGTAGTTTCTTTTCGTCTGGTGCAACGCAAACCTGTCGTTAATAGACGAAGAGTGAAATCTTGGAATAAGAAATTTTTAAATGTTATTTTTAAATAATCACTCACACGCAGCAATTATCAGTTATTTATTTTAACAAACAGTTAGAATATTTTGTTTTGTATATTTTTGTTTTATAAGTAGTTAAATATTTTTTCTTCTCGATAGAGTTTAGTAGTATTTTCAAAAGGACGTGATTTTATTTGATAATTTAGCGGTAGTGAAAAATTAAGAAGTGTACATTGCTCCAATGTACCCATAAATTTTATGAATAGTAGGCTTAAACTGAAACTTATACATGTTTTGCGCGAGAAACTAGAGAGAAACAAAGTTGATTAAAATTACAGTTTCTCATCAGTGAAAATTGGTGAGAAATGTGATAATGAATAAAGATGTAGCTTATTTTTTCCGAGCACAAAAGTGTAATCAAGGGAAGGATGACGTTTTTTATAACAATCTGTAATCAATATTACTATCTGTATCTGTATCGAGCTCATAGACGTAAACATTTAAAAACTACTTCAACTCGAATAACAAAAAAATCGTGCAATGATAGCAAGAAGTAAAATAAGACACAAAACATTGCACAACATCAATAACTTTATACGCCAAATCATATTGAGCGAAAATTTAGTCATACTCATTGAATAGAGAACCTTTTCCGCTAAATGAATAAGACAGACTTGAAGGCATGCATATAAATTTAATTACACGTTTGTTCTCTACCGAAACATAGAGGGTTTAAAATGGCTGAGAACCAATGATAATTGTCTAAAAACTACCTAGTTGAAAATTGAGAAGTCACCCCTGATCCTGTTTTTCCATTAATTGATTTCGAAGCGAAACTTTTTAATACTCTATTTCACCACCACCTACGAGTTTGTTAAACGTTACGATAACCGATTTATTTCAAAAGAACTTCTATTTTTTCTGTAATATATTGGCATGTTTTAATTTCTAATTGGAAGAATAGTGCACATCAACCAAAAATCGAATGTAATGCTATTGAAATTATTTGATTCTGTCCTATTATACATTATACACCAACAAGATGGCTAATGTCTGCATTTACTCATGCTGCACTTTTTTCATTTTCAAGTACTTTGTTGTGTCTAAATTAAAATGTTATATGGTAGGTGAACGTAGGAAATGTAGCTCATATTTGCAAGCCTTACTGTACGAAATATTGCCACTTTACTTTAGATCCGGATGATCAGGCACATGAGTAATTCCGCGTTTATCCTGGTTTTAGTCATAATACCAGAGAGTGCAGAATTGTAGAACATATTGTTCTTAATCGGTTATAATCTGTGCTTAGGTGGGCATCTTGTACAAAATTGCTTTTTTTATCTGTTTGATGATTTGTTGTCATTAATTAGAAAACGGTTTTGAAATAGGTTCTTAAGTGATATCAATGTCGATACTCGGTTTCACACTGAGAACTATTTGCGTATTGTTTTCGTAATTGCTTCTCTAGCTTCTCTAGCTTATTCGATTATGAGTATTGTACCATTTTAGGAATCACAAAGAATGTATAATGTGGTAGGTATCCGCTTTGAAAAACCTGACAATTTAAAAGAAATCAGTTCCATGTCGATGAATAAAAACATACTATTTGCTAATACCCGGTTCTAATGTAGACGATCATTGTAACAAGTTTATATGATGCGGTTAACTAAATGATATTGCCAGATAAAAAATTTTTCACAAAATAATCACAAATTTTAGGCAAAACCGAGATGATTAGAATGTGAACATAATGCGTGATAAGATGAGCCTGTCGTATACCAAGAATATAAAACAAACTGTATATAAAGCACAAATTAAAAAAAATCGAGATTATGAGTTTCAACAACAAAGGCAGGAAACAGTGCTTACTTAAATCCAACTGATAATCATTAGCATGCAAACAAGAAAACAAATTTAACATTATTAGATACAGGCAGTAAACAGTGCTAGATGCCATTTTAAAACCCATGAAACATACATCATCTGATATCGAACCTAATCATTAGCAAGATAATGTAGTGCTGATCGCAGCAAATTTACGACGAGATGAGAAAAATAAGCTCAAATATACAACAGACGTTCCCACATGAAAACAAACACTCAATTTTTTTGTATATTAACGATTAATGGTTTTGAGAAACTGAAGAGAGTTTTATATTGTATCTGAATATACCTAGCTGCTAGTCTCCATAGTTACAAAGAAAAAAATAAAATGTTTCAGACACCGTACTAGAATGAATAAATATTCCAAAGACATGAACTCATTCTCCATAAACAACAGCCATGATTCCAAACAACTCTTAATGGCAGGTATTACTATCACCATTTGAATATATGTTCAAATAGATGGAATTCGCTTTCTAATGCAAACAAACCGTGGAAGAGTTTTTTTTAAGAATTAGATAGAATAAAAACTCTTATCCGGTTAAATTGCACAATGGAGCTATCCCTAAAACAAATGTTTAAGAGTTGGTTTCATTTCATTTGTAAAAAAACTGATAACGGAACAAATCCAATGTTCTCAAAACAACCTACACCGTTTCGACGAAAAGAAATACAATGCCATATTATTCTGCCCACTTATTCCCAATCTCGAAGAATATTATTGCCAAATGATAAAACGAAGTCATTTCTGTCAATCACAATAGCCAATTAAAATGAATCCTGGTATCTATAGGTTTCACCTGGAAATTAGAAAGAAAGCTAAAAATAACACATGATAACCAGCAAACAATCATATAACCATGGTGTATCCATGGAAATTTCATCTTTCGTTACTACTCGTGACTATTCTTCAAATGTATCTATAGTTAAGGTACAGTAGGGGATACACTAAAGTTATCTATTAGCTGAACGTAATTGGATATACTAACTTATTGACTACGAACACATTTTAAATCTAACAAAATTAAATGGACGGATTACTAGCAAGCGTACATTTAAACAAATGATATGTATATTAAAGTACCTAGTAAAATGTAACGAAAATAGTAAACCCAGAAAATTACTCAGTAAATTATTGATTAGAACTGAAAAGAATATGGGAACGGATTGCTATTAAATATTGAACGTATTTCTTAGCAGATGTAAGAACCGGATGAGATGAGCAAAGTCGAGGAACGTCGTCAACTGCTTTCCTTTACCTTTATAGTTTTAAAAAAATTGATTGTTTTAATTGCATTAGGGACCATTCATTAATGATGTCACGCGTTTTTTTGGGGGGGGGGGGGGTTCAATTATTGTGACATTTTGTGACATACGAGGGAGGGGGGGTTAGCTTGAGTATGACATCACATTTCAACTCAAAAAAATAAATAAATAAAAAAGTCCTAACCATTATGATATTTGCCTACCTAACCATTATGATATTTGCATCATTCATTTATATTAAGCGTTGTTTGACCAATAAATAGTTAATGGGTTCAATGATGGCTATTTCGGTCACGGGTTACTTTAAAACACGTTTTATTATGTCAAAGCCGACGTTTCAAGGATATATTTCCTCGTCCTCAGGGCAACTACGATTAACAGTTTACAATTTACATAGATTAGTCACACGAATTAAGTTATTACATACACAACTTACAACCAAAACAAACAAGTTCTCGTCAAAATATGGTGCATTGGTGTTAAATTGCTGTTGGTTAACTACACTACACTGTGGATGTCAAATATGTAAAATAATTATTGGTTTGTGACAAAATTTAAAAATGCAAACGGATGAGCTACACTTACACAGTATCTTCCAACACACATCACACACGATTAAAGCCGTCGGGAAATGTTGCGTCAAAACGGAGAGAAATAATGTTGCAAGACAGAGATAGAGAGTGCTAGAGACTGTAGTAGTCTGCATCAACATGTGAGAGATCGCAGCGTGCCGGAGTAAGCGATGCTTAAGTTGTTCGTGTCCGTTCTATAATTTATTGCGGATCTGTCACATGCGATGTAGCACATTTCTAACACCTGTAATGCTTGAATCCTGTCATCCGAAGTTAAAATTCTAGTGTTGGCTATATTGAAACTGTGATTCTCTTCTATCGCATGCTTCATCAACGCCGTCTTTCTAAACTCATCTTCCCTTCCCTCCCTCTCAGTGCTAGAATCTTTATTCTGTTCGAAGCGTTTCATGAGAGAGCGGTGCGCGGCAAGACGGTTCTTCAGTTGCTGTGTAGTCATACACTCATACCAATGTATGAGCTATCGCAGTCTGCACACGGCATACGGTATATTACGTTTCTTTTTGAAAGATGCGAAGAAGAGTCTTTGAGTTTCGTGAAAAGTAGTCTGTTGGTTTTGACGCATTTGAAGCTCAGACTGATGATTTCATGGTTCTTTTTTATACTGCGTGCCAGTGCGGGTGTGAGGCCGTCAACATGGTGCAAAGATCGATATACTTTCGGTTTCGAGTTTACTTCCTCAACAGCGTTATTCGTGCTTCGGTTGATAAATCTGTTGATTGACCGATTTATCAGTGAGCTCGGATAGTTGTTGGTAAGCAAGTGCTCGCGCACTATCTGCTTATTTTCCGTGAGCGATTTTTTCGTCGATAATCGAAACACTCTCCCAATAAAACCGGTTGCCGTATTCAATTTCTGTGCCAGCGGGTGCATCGAGAGAAAATTAAGAATTCTCCCGGAAGCGACAGGTTTCTTATACCATTCGGTCACAATTTTTTGTTCGTTGGTTCTAATAAGAACCATATCTAATTACGGTAAACGGTTGTTATTTTCTACCTCATATGTGAATTGAATATGTGAGTCGAACCCGTTGAGAGCGTTCCTCACATATTCAATCTTGTCCGCTGGGAGAGCGGTGAACAAATCGTCGACGTATTTTTTAATACATGGAATGTGTACATCGATCTTCGCAAGCACAACATCAAGTAATGTAGTCATTACAAGATCAGCTAAAGCAGGTCACAAGGGATTCCCCATGGCTGTCCCCTCCATTTGCCGGTAATAGGCCCCACGGAAGGTGAAATAACTGGACTAGATGTTAAACTCAATGAGCTTGATGAAAACATTTTGCTCTTTGATCGTTGTATTTTTCTCGATCAAGTTCCAGTTATTTCTCACCGCTTGTACCACAAGGGGAAGGGAAGATGAGTTTAAAAAGACGGCGTTGATGAAGCATGCGATAGAAGAGAATCACAGTTTCAATATATCCAACACTAGAATTTTAACTTCGGATGACAGGATTCAAGCATTACAGGTGTTAGAAATGAGCTACATCGCATGTGACAAATCCGCAATAAATTATAGAACGGACACGAACAACTTAAGCATCGCTTACTCCGGCACGCTGCGATCTCTCATATGTTGATGCAGACTACTACAGTCTCTAGCACTCTCTATCTCTGTCTTGCAACATTATTTCTCTCCGTTTTGACGCAACATTTTCCGACGGCTTTAATCGTGTGTGATGTGTGTTGGAAGATACTGTGTAAGTGTAGCTCATCCGTTTGCATTTTTAAATTTTGAAAAGTCACAAACCAATAATTATTTCACATATTTGACATCCACAGTGTAGTGTAGTTAACCAACAGCAATTTAACACCAATGCACCATATTTTGACGAGAACTTGTTTGTTTTGTTTGTAAGTTGTGTATGTAATAACTTAATTCGTGTGACTAATCTATGTGAATTGTAAACTGTTAATCGTAGTTGCCCTGAGGACGAGAAAATATATCCTTGAAACGTCGGCTTTGACATAATAAAACGTGTTTTAAAGTAACCCGTGACCGTAATTGCCATCATCGAACCCATCATTCATTTATAGTTCCACGATCCCTTTTTTGCTTGAGATTTGCTTTAGAGCATAATGTTCGTTAATTCTGTTTTACCGTGCATGTTCATTTATGAATGACAGCGCAATTTCATTAATTTTTTGTGTCTCTCAATCCAATCAATACAAAAATTGTGACAAAACGTAAATGAAAATGCTTGGCTATTGTAACATGTGGAGAAGATTTGGATTGCGAATTGATTGAAGAAGGGAAACTGAATATTGATGGTCTTTCAAATATCAGCAATGACACTGCAGTTAGGGGCCATCCACATACCACGTGGACAGTTCTGGGAGGGGGGGGGGGTTGGCTAATGTCCACGGTCCATACATTTTTTTAGAATGTATATGAGCAGTTGTCCACGGAGGGGGAGGGGCGGGGGTCAAAATCGTGAAAAATCTGTCCACGTGGTATGTGGATGGCCCCTTACTGTCTCGGCTTTCTATGTCGTCGATATGCGACTCCATCAGCAGCATTCTTGGACTTAGAAGTAAACGCCTTTTATAGTTATCTTCGATAATCTTCTTTTCCTATTAGTTTCACTTTTTCTTTCAGTAAAATCGTTCTTATTAAGAAAAAATGCATTCCTAACAAATTTTCAATCAATTGTTACCAAAGAAGGTGAAGGGAGGTATGAAAACGTGACGTAATTAAGGGGGGGGGGCAAGGAAGTTGTGACAAGGGGGAGGGGTGGGGGGGTTAATTTTTTCCAAATTTTGCGTGACTCGATAATGGATCGTCTCTTATCTCAAAGTACAACGTCTTGAGAACATTTTTACAAATTTTCATAAAGATCTGAGCAATAGAGAGAAAGTTAGAGCGATTTGCAGCCCGCCTCGCAACGGCCACATAAGCTTCATACGCGTTTATTTCGGAGTGGTGTTTCACATAAATGACTTTGCCGTGTTTACGATTGCGGCGAAACTACTGAACCGATATCCTTCATCTTTTTTGACATGTTCGTTTTTGAATTCCCCGGTCGTTGAGCAATCGATTTTTGATACACGAATCATAACTTTGCTAAAAAAAAGTTGTGGGATGCAGTTTTCAGCGCTGAAAACATGTTTTTTTCGGGAAAAACGTTCCCGTTTGCACTGACAACAAAATACTCATGAAAACGATCATTCAGATACCCGGCACACTTCTAAACTAATTAAATAATATGAGCGCCACTATCGTAAACACCTTGCGGTCAAAAAAAGCGTTTCGGGGAAACGGCCATTACTCGCCAAATAATTGGTATTTCTCATGAACAAACGTGTTTTGTTGTTGTTGAATAACTGAACTTTTAGAAAATTACTACTTTCATGCAATAGGAATGGTGCTACACGCTAGAAAAAAAACCTTAATTAATCCACCTAGCGGTCAGACTCAGCCTTTCTCATTCAAACTTATTATTTGTAAAAATAGATTCACATGAATGCTTAAATCCAAAAAGGTATATTCACTCTTTGGGTTCTAAAATATTGATGTTGTAATTAAAGTATAAAATATGAAATTTGACGTAATGTTAGTGCTTCATAAATAGCGAAATATAAGAAATGACTCTTAATTTTGAACAATTCAATCACGAGCGATATCGAGAACGTTCAAATAGTACGATACCACATTTAAATCATGTTGAGGCCATATATATATTGATCTAAGCAGCTATAGTGTTGAATAGTCTTTGAATTTCTTTTCTTTACAAAACTTTTGAACAGTGTATCAAATTTTTATGAAGTTTGTTATTTGTAGGTTTGAGAGATGACTCGTTTGTATGACACTAGTTATGTTCAAATAAGTCGTGTAATACTTGAGATAATTGACTTTCGTTCTTTTACAAATTAAAACATAACGGTTGCTTAAGTTTGATTACAATCAAATGAAAAGGGAACGTATGGGGGAGCCAAACTTTGAAACCACGTGTTCAATCATAATTCATCAGTATATCCCTCACTAGCCCGTTCATCTGATATCAATATTGTTCAGATCGGTTGTGTAGTTTCTAAGATAATGAAGTTTCGTGATTTTCACATTTCAATACATTACAGACGAAGTTACAGTCCGATTACAGTGAAATTCAATAGGATGTTATGAGGCAGCTAGACCTTTCATTTGACACAAATTTTGTAGAAATCGGTTCAACCATCTCTGAGAAAAGTGAGTGAGTTTATGTAGTCTTCGGAATATGTTCCATTTCATAGCTGGATTTCACATTTTTAAACATAACAGGAAAAGTAATAATCCGTTCGCAAAAAAAATCATTAGGGTCTTATGAGGCAACAAGACTTTCCATATGACACTGATGAGATTAAACAGTCTCCAGAACACGTTTCTTTCCATAACTTCTGAACCATATGTTCAATCTCCATAAAATTCAAAAGTTGAGGGTTTTTAGGTAGCCCGTTCATTTGAAACCAATTTTGTTCAAATCGGTTGTGTAGTTTCTGAGATATTGATGTTTCGTGATTTTTACATTTTGATACATAACCTCTAAACTAGAAATCAGATTACAATAAAATTCAATAGGGTCTTAAAGGGCAACTAGACCTTTCATTTGCAATTGATTTCATTGAAATCGATTCAGCCATCTCTGAGAAAATCGAGTGAGATTGGGAGAGCGTTACACACACATGCAGAAAATGCTCAGCTCGTCGAGCTGAGTCGAGTGGTATACGCAAGCATAGGAGAATGACTGGAGAGCGACTGACGACTTTTCCCTCTCTTCACTCTAACAGCCTCATGCATGCGCTATTCATGAGAGCTCACATACAGCTACAGCTTAAACAAGGCAAAGAAACGGTGTTGTGTTGCGTACGACAGCTCATTCTTGCGCATGTATTTTGTTCGTTCGGACATGACAGCCTAGTTTGCTCATTTTGAGGATGTCCTGTTCCTGTTGACAGACTGCTGATCGGCTGCGGCTGTCGTCGACTTGCATTTTTTCGTTTCTCCTTTTTCACAGGCCGGTGGCATATTGAATACAAAGCAAACCGTTTCCATTGTTGATATTATTTCCCACGTAAGAAAAAACGTGCTTCGCACCATCTCTCTTTCATTCTTTCATCGGCCTTACTGTCGTGATCATAATCACCTGACATCCCGCTCGGATTCGTGTTGAAGGATGTCGGAAGATTATAGGCTGTCATTTACGACAGCTTGGAAATACCAACACACATATGAAGATGAAAAATAACAGTCCGTATGGAGTTGCATGTGTACTGTCGTCAGTTGCTGTCGAACTGTTCACCGAACGTGTGGGGAGCAGTGACAGCTGTGCAATACAATGAGAGCCGGATCAGTTGAAAATTTGCTGTCCTTGTCTTGCAGTCATTTTCATAACACTGGGTATACGACATTCGGCCCTTTTGAGCACTTTTATACCTTTAGTTTTTGCAGTGATTGCTATACCTTTCTAGGAGAAAGGCAAAAAGTGAAATGATAGAAATGACTTTTAATTTCAACTTCAATCCCGAGCAAGGCCGCAAATATTGAAATAGTACAATATTAAATTTAAATGATGTTGAGGCCACATATTTTGATCGTAGCTATAGTTTTAAACAGTCTGCGGGCTTCGTTTCTTTCTATAACTTTCGAACCACATGTTTAAACATTATGAAATTCATTTTTTAAGGGTTTGAAAGCCCATTTATTTGAATTCAACTATGTTCATAGCTTCTGAGATATAAGAGCGTTTTTCACATTCTGACGCAGCGCCAAAACTAAAAGTTTGATTACAATGAAATTTAATAGCAACCTAAGCGGCAAATAGACCCTTAATTTGACACCAAGATAGAAAGAATCGGTCAGACCATCTCCGAGAAAAGTGAATGCGAAAGAAAGGTGCACATACACACGTACACACCCACACACAAACACAAACACCTATACATGCATATATGCAGAAAATGCTCGATTCGTCGAACTGAGTAGAGTAGTATATGACATTCGGCCATTTCAATCATTTTTCTACCTTTTAATTAGCCAGTGATCGTTAGGAGAAAGTTTACTAATTTACTTTCATAATGTGATTTCACATTTTTATTAACAACGGACAAAGTTACAATTCGATTGCAGTGAAATTCAATAGCGACCTATGGGGCAACTAGACCTTTCATTTGACACTAATTTTGTGAAAATCGGTTCAGCCATCACTGAGAAAAATGAGTGAGTTTAAACAACCTCAGGATAACTTTTCTTTACATAACTTTTGAACCATATGTTCAATCATAACGAAATTCAAAAGTTAAGGGTTCTGGGGACAGCCCAATCATTTGAAACCAATTTTATTGAAATCGGTGTTGCGGTTTCTGAGATATTGATATTTCGTGATTTTTACATTTTGATACATAACCTCTAAACTAAAAATCCGATTACAATGAAATTCAATAGCAATCTATGACGCAACTAGACCTTTCATTTGCATTTAATTTTATGAAAATCGATCCAGCCATCTCTGAGAAAAGTGAGTGAGAAAAAAAAGTTGCACATACATACACACACACACATACACACATACATACATACATACAGAAAATGCTCAGTTCGTCGAAAGTAGTCGAGTGGTATATGACATTCGGCCATTGGGGCCACTTTTATACCTTCGGTTTTTCCAGTGATTGCTATACCTTTCTAGGAGAAAGGCAAAACATTAGGGGTCTTCACAGCGAGCTCGTATACGAATACCCAACCGTAAACTGTGTATCTTTCATTACTCGTCAATGGAGGTGAGTATTTTTACGGCTGGGTATTTGTTTACGAGCTCGACATGAATACCCATATTGTAAGCTTTGCTTTTATTTTTCGAGCAAAAGGGTATATAACCACTTAAGATCTTCGTATCACGTATTTTGAATTTCTTATTTATTTTTTTTTTAAAACTGGGCCTTTTCTCGAAAGACGTACGTGTAAGGAGGTAACTTTACTTATTTTCTTCACTTAGATGTAATGGTAGAGCAACGATTTTTAAGTTTTAATGATAAACTGTACTTTCTACACCGTTTTTTTTTTCTTTCAGGCTACCGGCATAGATACACTTTGGAAGGAAAAATATGGTGTTTTTTAATTATTTGAATATAGAAGCTACTGATATGTTGTGAATTAATCCCAAATCAGCCATCTTACGGTGGTTATTTGTGCAACTTTATTAGCTCAGAACAATCACGGAGGAGCAACTGCGAAATGTGCGGTCTGTTTTCAAGTTCAAGCTCAAATGGAAGCGAAATTAAATCTAGATTCATACTAATCAGTTTTGGATCAGATTCCCGAATCGAACTAGCATTAGTATTATGCTCTTCATGCAGTTTATTTTGTTTTCATTTTAGATATGGTTGACTTGCTCTACTGACTGTTCTCTTAACAAAATAACTCATACCGCGCGGTTGATTAAAGTTTGAAGGTCACTTAGAAGGGCAAAACTTGATTTTTATCAGCGGGAATTGGGCTAAGACCAAATTAGGTTGAGCGAAATGCTACTCGACGGAAATTGTAACATCAAAAGCGGCAAGTCGAGCAAAATTTAAGAGTCATATATAATAAATATTGGGGTCTATTACAGAAGACGAAGCGAGCAACTCGCCTCGCCTCCAGTTACTGACGAGGCGAGAAAAATGTTATACTACGGAACGCGAGTGGAACTTGGCTGGTGACAGCTGAGTCACGAATGAGTCGAGCAGTTTACTCAGACGAGCTATTTGTACAAAATCTAGCTGCCTCGTCATCTGTAATACTAACATTGGTCAGGCAAGTAACTTGTGACTCGCCTCGTCTTCTGGAATAGGGACAAAATTTCGTTTTGGTTTGGAATAGTTCTGTATGATTGTGCTTATGCTTGTTACTATAGATTTGAAATGACCATTTCTATATTTAAGTGTGCTGAATAAGCATGTTATGGATATTCGCATCTTTAAATGCGGATGGTGCGGATACCATGCATTACGAGATATCATGAGGACGTTGGAAAAAATTGCTCCTTTAAATTTGGAGCATCATCTTTCTTGGTGTTTCTGCTGTCGCCCTGAGGTGCGCACACTTCACTAGAACACTACAGTTAGCTACCACTGGCGTGTTGGTGGTTGACTCGCACACACGTTGTAACTCCAGGACTATCTGAGAGGCGGCTGCACTAACCGCTCTTCAGATGTCCGCGGCTTCACACATTTTCCGCACTAGGTTGTCCGGAATAGTGTCTTGCCTGCTCACTACCATACTACCACGTTACATGAATGAAATAAAGAAATATAATAATAATAATAATATCGGCCCTCGAACGCGCAAAGCGAGGGATTACGAAGTAGACATGTTCAGCATTAGGGACATATGTGGGATCCCGAAACTGAGATACTGCCTGAAACAGCCATAGCCTGACAGGAACTGTGTCAGGCGAAAGATAATTTCTCCATCGCGCGTTAGTTCACGTTGGTTGAATCACTCTACATCCTCCCTAATTGCGATGCTGATGGGCATCATGCTAGACAAGATTCAGATTGCCACATACGACACTGCACGATACGTACTTCCATGGCCCCCTCATGAGGTACTTTCCAGTTTACCACGATAACTCCCAGCAAACAATTTTGATGATTCATAGCTTGTTAAGCTGATATTAGACGGATTTCGGCTGAACTATAGTTTAAGCTGTTATACAACAAAATTGTTTCTTGGACTGTTAGGACATCAAGCTTTGGCCCACATTGGTCCACCATACTTAACCCTCTAGTGCCCAAGTTATTGTTCAGGCGGACCTCGGTAAAATCACTATGAATCCCCGATCAGAAAGGCATAACTAAAATGTTACAAAATTCTATCAACAGCAGATACAAGTAACATATTTTGATGCGATTTGGTATTTTCCCATATGCTTTTGGTAACAAAATTGAATCTGGATGAGTTATAATAATAGTTATCCTGAAACGAAGTTGTACTGAAGCAAGTTTACCAAATGTTTCGTCTTTATCAAAAGCTGTTATTTCTAACAACGGTTAATATTATACTGTTCTATAAACTATCTTGTTTTGTTAGATAGCTGATACATTAGTAACAAATTTTGATATATGTTTGATACTAGTAGAATCATTTCTGTTATAATTTCTGTTATTTTAACACCTAACGGGACCAAATAGAAAACACAGCCTGTAAGGTTTTTCCCATTACAAAATAACAACTTCTGTTACATTTTTGGTTTTTCTTTCTGATCGGGTCCTCATTAACATTTTTAAGTATTTATTGATGCTTTTTAGAGGTTCAACTGAAGCGTGTCTAAAAGCGGAACTGGGCTCTAGAGGTTTAAGTATGAACGTAACCACGCTGGCAAATAGACATAATTCGAGATAGTGCTGCAATAGCAGTTGAGGCCATCTCACAGGCGTAGTTGACGTGTATCTTGAACGTAAGCTTATTATCAACCATAACCCCCAAGTATTTCAAAAATCGCTTTGAGGTAATGGTGTAGTTAGACTTCCAGCGTTATGTCGTCCGCAAAGCCAATGATCACAGGGAACTTCAGCTTCAACACTCCATCGTACATAATATTCCACAACACCGGATCCAGGATGGAAGCTTGCGGTACTCTTGCGCACTTCTGACCTTCCTCCATGTTGTAGGTTAGTCCTCGATTCTGGGAATAGTTTTCCGGAATCTTGTACAATGACACCAGAATATGAATGCTCCTGGGCGCAAGCGTTATGCAGTCCCTGCTAGCCCTATTGAACGCATTCTTCACGTCGAGCGTGACGATTGCGCAATAGCGGATGCTCTTTCTTCTACGCTGGAGTGCTACTTCAGCCGTCTTGGTGACGGAAAGAAAAGCATCCAAAATAGTCCTACCCTTGACCGCCGCCTGTTGCCGCCCAAACGTCGACTCAGATCACTATCTCGTGGTAGGAGTTTCGCGCCCGGCAGATAAACGTATACAAGTTGTGCGCTCCGAAAACGATATGGTTGGACATCCAGAGGTTGTCAGCTGATTGCCTTGCTGTTGAGGGCGCTCGGAAAGTTGATAAATGGATTGGTGAACCGGGTGAAGGCCTGAATGAACAGTGGAGGCACATCCACGATACGGTCAGCAGTATGGCGCAAGTGTTGGGTACGACCGCAGGAACCACATGCAACACGACAGATGCGGAAAAATTATCTAGAAGCTGAAGCTGGCGAAAAGAGACTCTGCCGACGATAGATACATTGTATGAAGTGGTGTACGGGATTAGGAACCGTGCTGTGCCAATTCTTGCCATGTACAAAGACAGGGAAAAGAACCTGATAACCGGTGAGACAATGGTGGCCATGTGTCAAGCTGTTGTTGAACGGTGAAGAGGATAGATCTGTTGACATGGATGAGGTCAGAAAAGCTTCCAAAAATTGAAAAACCGCAAAGTAGCTGGAAATGACGGCCTCCCAGCCAAAAATTTGAAGGTTAGAGGAAGCAGCTGTTACGTGGTTCATCTTAAAAGTTAGAGCCGAAGACAAACTACCAGCGGACTGGTTGGACGGACTCATTTACCCAGTCTATTTAAAAGGGTCACCGACTCGATTGCAGCAATTATCGAGGTACAACACATATGAAAATAGCACCGCATCATGTCATTTGATGATAGTTTTCTCACACCGCAAGACACAGTTGGGACGGCAATGGTAACCAATAAATACGTCACTTAAGTTCCGATCAATATTTCGGGTTGTGAAACTGGTGTCGTTGGCGTCCTCCTTTTTGTATCTTCACGATTTTCCCCCTATATGCGTGAAGTACTGCATAGAAGTCCATGTCTACGGTAGCGCTCATTGTCATTTTCAACTGAAAATCGTCAGGTGGGTGAGAGTAACGCTGTTTATTTCCGCTTTCAACTGAAAATCATATCTTTCGTTTTCAAGCACTTTAGCTGTCAAAATCAAAGCAAACAAATGTTTTTCAATTGGAAGCGACGGGTTACAGCGTCACTATAACATGATAATTGTCAATTGAAAACGACTTTGTCTGGCTCTAATCTTGGTATACAATGTCACAACAATGATATCCGCGAAGTAAAGAGACTGATAGCAGCCGCCAACAGGACCTTTCACGGTTTACATAACCAGCTGAGGTCCCACAGTATGCATGTCCGGACAAAATTTATGATTTACAGAACGCTGATGGTCCCGGTGGTGCTCTATAGCCATTAGTGTTGGTCGATGAATGAGGTCGGCCGGCGAGAACTGGAGTCTTCGAGCGTACGATCCTGCGTTCAATACTTGATGGAAATTTTTGAGAATGGAGTGTAACGCAGGTGTATGTACCACGAGATGTACCAAGCATACATACGTGCGGATATCATCAAGCTGATAAAATACGGCAGGCTACAGTGGGCTGGCCACGTGGCACGAATGTCGGAGAAGATAATACTCAGTAGAGAACCCGGTACTCTTTAGATGTGTGGTGTGGGTGAAAACACCCGAACAACGTGTTAGAGACAATTGAAGGTAATTAGCCCAAGAGCGAGTGATGTGAAAATGTAATCTGAATTCCGCAGTGGTTCGTCAACGACCTTTCGCCATTAAGCGCTATTCCCACTGCTTCCGTGCCGGATTCGAGCCGTGTCCGTTCTGTGTATCCCCTCTGGGATTTTTTATGCAACGGTAGCAGTGGCAATAGCGCTCAAAGTAAAGTATGTATTCATGTCATATCATTTTGGCATCGCGTTCATTCTGCTTCGAGTCCTTTTGACCCCGCCTCTGTTATGTTGTCTCGTGCTTTGTATCTATTATACCCAACATATATCTGTCCAAAGCCCTAATATCCCATCCTCACTTCTCAAAAACAAGTATCATAAAAGCAGGTAATTTTGAGAACTTTTAAAGTACACTGCTTTTTCGATTTTATCAACATTCGTTTATATCAGCCGTTCTCAACCTGGGGTACGCGTATCCCCAGGGGTAATCGATAGTCTTCAGGGGGTACGCGAAAGAAAAATCAGTAATGGCGGACAAAGCAATTTTTCTTTTTTATACTTCATTTGTTGTTTAATCGTGCTCTTAAAAGATGACTGTAGAAATCAAACAAACTATAGTTCAATTTGAAATCTGAAATAGAAAACCACAACATGACCTACCACTATCCTCTCGCACTCTGCGAAAACATTCCAAGCTAGGGTGCACAATCGATATGAAAAATGTCGCCAAGGGGCACGCGGACAAAAAAAGATTGAGAACCGCTGGTTTATATCACTACTCGCCAACAGGGCCGGCGTTTCATGTGGGCAGTATGGGTAGTAGTAGCCACTCGAAAAATATCCATGTGGGTACTTACCCACACGGAACTACCGGACAAAACCAAAAAAAAAATGTTGCGAGCGACAAATGTTTTTATGGATATCGTTGAGCGAGAGGTAATAAATCTACAGATTCATGTACATTTTCGTTTTTCAGGGAAAATGATTTTTTTTTATTGTTTCATTTACGATAGAGATCTGAAGTTTTGTGGTTTTGTTCTCTCGTAAAAATTCCCCATGCCCAATTTGAGTTCAATCGGACAAAGTTACAGTTTTTGATCGATGAAAGAAATGTTCGTGGTGGAATTGTCTCTTGTGTGTTCAGGTGTAGCTCGAGTCTTCCAACGCAAAAGTTCCCATGTCCCTGAAATTTAGTTTTGGTTTTTAAAATTTTTTTACATGAAACGACATCATATCTCGACATTTCATGCATTTCTAAAAGATTTGCTATCGAAAAACAAATTCAGTTTCGGAAACTTCAAGAACTACTCTTGTGCATTTTCAGATTGATTAAAAATGCAAGACTTTCACGACTGTAAGTAAAACCTTATTGGAAGTTCGATTAAGCTCAAATTTTGGATGGAGACTTTTCGAGAAGACAGAATTGTTGAGCCCTAACGTTCGCATTAAAAAATGCAAAAATGCTGCGATTTTTCATGAGAGTACCTTTAAACGCACTGACGAAACAACCCATGCAGCATCAATCATTGTAACCCAAGAGTCAGCAGAAAGAAATGACTCGAACTCTAACCGTAATGGCGATAACAGTGCGGCTTATCCGTTCAGAAGTGCGCGCGATCAAAGAACGTTACCCCGTCGCGTAGAAAACGGACATCGTACGGAATAGGCACGCCGGTTACGCTTGTTTCGATATCTACAATATCTTGGCACTGTTGGACTACATCAGAGCATCGAAAGAAAGATCGGTTCCGGACGGCCAACGACCCTGAGCGACAAGAAGCTCCAAAGAATGCTGAAAAGGAAGACCGAGGGGAAAGTGGCTACATCGCTGCGTATGCTTGATCGGGAGGTCGGTTCGATCGGCCAAACAGTGGAAAAGTACCTGGCGAACAAAGACATCAGAAAGCGGCAGTCCCGTCCATTGGTCTCGGAGCTACAGACAATGACGGTGGTCGACGTTAAGACCTATCTCACCCTGGATGATAACGACTGGCAGGGCACTCCGTATTTTACTCTCCCTACGAAGGAAGTGACCTCTGATGCGAAACTCATTTCACACACCAAGTTCCCAAAGAAGGTGCTGCAGTGGCTGACAATCAGCGAGAAGCTTCGTATTGGCCGTGAACGGGGAAATTTATAGTACGAAGTGCCTGCCGGAAGTTGCGTCTTTCATCAACAAATACCACAGGGCGAAAATGCGGTACTCTGGCTGGATCTGGTGTCGGCCCACTACTCGAAGCAATCGTTGGAGGAGATGAAGCGGCTGAAAATCGATGCGGTATCCAGGTCGGCCAACCCACTCAACGTTCCCCAGCGGCGTCCCATCCAGAGTTTTTAGGCAAGACAGAAGCGTAAAACCTACTCCAACAATTTTGACGCGAAAATTGAGGAGGGATTGATAAATAAAACGAAGATAGAACTCAAAAACATGCCTACACGAATGTTTTCGTCCACCATGGCGAATTTTCAGGTGAACTCTCGGAAAGCCACTCGCAAGGACGTGGGATTGCTTTTGCAAATGAGTTAATACTGAACGAAATTCGAAAATCTAATTTCTTTTAAACATTCCATTGACACCCTAATGTTGATGCACTGTCGATATTTCGTATGTTCAGGTATCAGTAGGTCGGTTTTAAATCAAGGATAATGGAGTTTCAGTTGTAGAAAGTGCATTGAAAAGATTATTTTAATATGTGCCTTGTGTCCTTATTGCATGTGTATAGTTTTATGAATGCAATTTATTTGCTCATTTCTCTGGACAGGGCAACCAAGTGTCATATCTGTTACAATTTATTTGTATTATAATTTTATGAAAAATGAATCATGAAAAGCGAATTTCATTGACTTTGGAGCAAAAATTTCGTATTATTCGAGCAGTTGAGACCTATCCAAAATTCAAATTGCCAACTTGAATGGAAAAAAAACTAAATCATACGAAATTGAAATAAACTATTTTATCTAATTATCCAATCAATCAGAACGGTTACCATTGTACAGGGTGATGTCATTTCGTGCACTTTTCCCGCCTTTTCTAGCCACAGATCTATTGCCAATCATATATCTTTGCACGTTGATTATTTCTGTTCCTAGTATCTGGATGTTGTGGCGGTTCAATGTCATCGTCCGTGTAAATCCTGTCTTTCGCTTCGCCCGTTGCGGTGAAAGAACCGAGATCATATGCGACTGTTGGCACGTTGCCATGCACCGCAGATCATATGCTTTTGCAGCGTGATTCTATTATTAGTGGTCGTAATAACTAAGCGGCTTAAAATAATATGTTTAACGGTTAATATATGGTGACAGGAACAAGATGATGCTGTGGATTTGTTGGTAGTTAAATAAATTACCTAATAATTGCCGTACTATTTGAGAATGTTTTTGAAATAAAGTAGTGATTTTACAATGTAATTTAATTTCGATTATTTGTGAATAACGATTTAATTTCTACTTTCAATTAGCATAGTGGTTTTTTGGTACCTTAAAGAATTTTCACATGCCTAAGCTTCAACATCATACCGACCGTGATCCACTTCTAACTCCAAACCTCATTTTTCATTTTTTGCTTCATTCTGAAGCCAACACGTGTACAATCTATTGAAAAGTAGCATGTTTTTTATGGCATAAATCACATTTTCGGTTAGCCGGACACAGCGTCTGTGTGACACATTTAGAAAATCAGCGGTGACGATCATTTCCGAACAATTTCATTTGTAAACATGCTTGCTCATTCTTGTAAATGGACATCGCACCACGAAAATCTGTTCAGTAAAAAAAATCAGTTGCTACGCGACCACTGATGAAATAAGATCTCACTACGGGTTGTGATGGTTCGTAGTTATCTCACTATGTGATCATCGATAATAGTTGATTCTTTCGAGTATTTTTCGTGAAGAGTGTTTTAGGTTATATACTTTTAGAAGGTTTCTATTAACCGTAAAAATAACAGGTTGTGATTTAAAAGATTCAGGTGAACCCTTTAAGGACTTCGACAAATTCGTGCTGTATATTTTGGAAGTGTACATTCTAATTGAAATTATGAAAAATTGTGACTGTTATAAGCGTTGGGTCACAACAACCTTGTTAGTCGTTGTTATCATTGTAACGGTAGTACAGGCACTGCAGGAGTCGATGTTGGAACAAGCACGATTACACCGGGAGAATTTGGTGCGAAAGTATTTAAAAAAGCTGAAAAAAGAAGAGGGTGCCATCAAATTAGTTGGCGGGAGAGGTGATTTTGAAGGTGAGTGTCTTGTTCGCAGCTATTAATAATACCATTCCAGAATATAATCTAATTACGAAAAAGGTTCTATCATAATGCGTCATAGTAGTCACGAGGGGCTGAGCCATAGAAGCGCAAACGTGAAAAATCACAGGTAACTCATTCCTTGCTGACATCTAAACTTTGATAGACCATATATATTGGAAATTTTGAACTATGAAACTGTTAATAATGGATAGCAGGTGAAACCTTCGTATTTGCCTTAATGTATTTTTTTCTCATCATAACATTTATAATTTTCTTTGAGATTCCTGAACAACTTTATACAGAAGTTGGAATAAGCTCAAGTAAATTTGAGGTTGAGCTCGCGAAAATCTAGAAAAAAGCAAAAAAATTTCACCATATAGTGTCATCCTCTTGCTTTTTCTTCAAATGGGTTCTAGAAGCGATATTTCGCCTACGTACATCGCGCTATGAATTGAAAGGCTGAATGTTTGTTGTAACGTGACGACCTGCTGAACACAAAACCGTATGCACGGGAAGGGTTCTGGGGATTTAAATCCCTTGGGGAGAAAAGAAGTAAAATTTTGTTGAGCTTTCGGAAATTGAAATCCAATAAAGTTGTTCAAATCTTATCTAGGCATTGATGCTATTAAATGCTTCCACACAAAGACTCGCAAAGCCCATGTTGGTAATGGAGGTTTTCCAAATTTTTATTCATCCAAACGATGAAGAAGTATCCATACCACCACCAATCATACAAGGGGAGAAGACAGACACCACCACTTTACCATAAGAAGGAGACATTTAAGGTCTAAGCGGCGACTACACTCTACAACTCTCTAGCAGAAGCCATAAAAACATTACCACTAGAAAACTTCAAAAGACAACTCAAAGTTATTTTATGTAACATCCAATTTAAATATGCTGTTGGTTCTACTTATTTTCATTGTTCCTTATTGCAATTTGTGTTCAATATTTTATTTTATTTATATTCTAAAATTAGTATTGTTACTTACTTTACTTACTCTGTTGGCTAACGGACCGTTAACCGGTCTAGGGCCCAACGAATTAGAGATGTCCAGCTTCTTCTGTCTTGGGCAACCGCTCTCCAGTCTCCTCGTACACCAGCAGATCGTGCATCTTCTTCCACCGCGCACATCCACCGCGTGCGAGGCCTACCACGGAGTTGACGGCCTCTTCCTGGTTCTCTACTGAAGATAGTTTTGGCGGCTCTCTCGTCAGGCACCCTGGCTACATGTCCAGCCCACTGAAGCCTGCCCCACTGTATTACCTTCACTATATCAGCATGTTTGTATACCTGGTACAACTCGTGCTTCATGCGTCTGGGCCACACTCCATCTTATAGTTTACCGCCAAGTATCGATCGCAGAACTTTACGCTCAAAAATTCCGAGCACTCGTCGATCAGCTTTCTTTAACGTCCATGCTTCATGTCCGTAAAGGGCCACCGGGAGTATCAGCGTCCTATACAGCGCTAGTTTTGTGCGAGTTTGCAAACTACGGGACCTTAGCTGATTACGCAGTCCGTAGAAAGCCCTGTTCGTAGCTGCAACTCGTCGTTTCACTTCACGGCTCATATCGTTGTCACATCTCACAAGCGTACCAAGATAAACGAATTCGTCAACCACTTCAAATCGTTCCCCATCTATCTCCACCTCAGCACCAACACCACGGGGACTCCCACGCTCTCTGCCAGCTACCATGTACTTCGTTTTGGTAGAGTTAATGACTAGTCCCAACCTCGCTGCTTCTCTCTTAAAAGGTACGAAGGCCTCCTCCACGGCCTTACGGTTGATACCGTTGATATCGATGTCGTCCGCAAAGCCAAGAAGCATGTCAGATTTCGTGATGATCGTACCGTTTCTTTCCATATTTGCTCTTCGTACTGCACCCTCAAGAGCGATGTTAAACAGTAAGTTGGAGAGCGCATCCCCCTGGTTCGTTGATCGTGGTTCGCGTCATTTATGATTCTAGTTCGTCCTTATAAAAACAAGAAGTGGAGCATTGAAGGAGTAGACGTAATGTGAACGCACTTGAACGTGAACGCCAAAACAGTTTGCTTGATTGGCATATTGTCTTTGTCCTTCCAAAAGTAGAATAGCCTGTGAAAAAAAAATTGCAAAATATAAAATAATATACCTTTCTTTTTCCTGAATTCTTCCAGATCGGACAGTACTAACTTCCAATAAAGCGAGTATCACGTCAACATATTCCTTAGACACTCCTTATTTGACCTGCATTCGGATGCGGCCGGCGCTCTGGTATTGCCAAATATAAAGATCAAGGTCACTTGTTTTTACACATTGAGGATGAATGTTAATCCCAAGCATCATCCATTGGTTCTCTGTGTAATTACAGCTGATCTGGCATTAACGGAGTAGCAACCGCGGGCGGTCAATCATGCTCATGCTCATGCTCAATTCTTTCAGATCGGACAGTAAAAACTGGAACGCGCCAAAATTGGTCGATTTCAAATTGGTGTATTTTTGTTAAAAATGCATTAAAAAAACCACGAAATGTTGCATTTAAAGCTGAGTGTATATACAATGGATGCTAAAATGAGTTTTACCGGTTGCTCTCCAGTTTTCAAAATGGCGTCCAAGCAAGAGGAACAGCGTGTCAAAATTTTGCTCGCGCAGCAAAAGAATCCGACGTACTCGCACCTCAAATTGGCAAAATTGCTGGATGTGGCCAAATTGACCGTAACATATATTTTAAAAGTGTTCGGGGAGCGTCTGTCGACCGCCAGGAAGCATGGAAGCGGCGGCAATCGTAATTCTCACGTGGCAGCGATGATGAACAAGGTGGCAGCGAATTATATGCGGATTCCTAACCTTTCCATCAGGTACGTCACTGGCAAGCTCATTGTCTCCCATACTTATGTGCAGCGGGTCAAGAAACAAGCCGGGTTGTCGACGTTTAAGACGGTGAAGGAGGCGAACCCAGATTTCGAACAATACACCTCGGCAAAGCGGTGGTCCGGAAAACTGTAATCTGCTTACAAAGTTCGACCGTGGGTGACGAAACTTATGTGAAGGTTGATTTCCAGCAGCTTCCGGGACAGGAATTTTATACCGTACCAGGAAAAGGGAAGGTGGCTTTAAATTTTCAAAACCATCAAACTATCGAAGTTCCCGAAAAAATACCTCGTCTGGCAGGCCATATGCACGTGTGGTCTAAAAAGCGGCATTTCCATAACTACGAAACCGTAAATCAAGAGATCTACGTCCAGGAGTGCCAGGAAAATCGGCTGCAACCATTCCTAGAGCAACATAACAGGCCTGTGCTGTGCTGGTCGGACTTGGAAAGCTGCCACTATGGGAAAAGACGATCGAGTGGTACGATGCGAACAACGTGGTTGTGGTACCCTAGGACCACAACCCTCCTAACAACCCAGATTTCCGCCCTGTCGAACAGTATTGATACTTGGTCAAACGGAATATCAAAAATACTAATAAATCCATCGAAAACGAGCAGCAGAATAAATCTATCTGGCGTTTGGCGACGAATAAGGTCGATAAGACAACTGTACAAAATTTATTGAAAGGGGTTAAGCGGAGAGCATGGCAGTTTGGATTTGGCAAACCAAAATAATAAACGAACATATTTTCCATTAAATATGTGAGTTGAACTACTAAAATAAAAATAGGAAGATTTTTGTATTACGAATTTTGACTGAAAGAAACGATTTTTTTGTCAACCAATTTTTGCGCGTTCCAGTCTTTACTCAATGTTTAGGAAATCTTCTGCACTTTTCATAACAAAAGTAAAATTCCATAAAACAAGCTCTTGTAGATAATATTTTTTGAATTTTTTTTTGGAAAATTGCTTTGAAAAAAAAATGTGTTAGAGTATAATATTTATTTAGGAAAGACAAAATTATTATGTACAACTTTGCCGAAGACGTCATAAGGAACAAACAAACCTATTTGGCTTTAAAAATATATGCAATCATCAATACCTTTTTTGAATAGCTTTTCAAAAATGTGTCTTGTTTCAGACAATTAAACCAATTGCACAAAATGGCACCTTTTGCCCATAAAAACGTCTATGCAATGTTTCTATGCAATTGGTTGCCGTTTTTTTTTGTAAAATTGCACTATTATTAGCAATTCCGTTTTCAAAAGGGAAATACTTATTATTAGTTTATCCGTGCTTGTGTGTAAACTTGTTCCTCCTGTCAAATATCGCCGCTTGAAATCCTCCAGAGAAGTCTCGTTGGACGTCCTTCTTTCCAGTTTAATTGTAAAAGGGACTCATTTGTTTTAGTGACCAGAAAATCCAAATTAATTTACTTTGATAGTTAAATTATTGTTTTTTCGTCCAATTCATATGTTTTATAGAAAAGTCCAACGGTTTGTTTCGAGATTTTCAAACAACCCATCATCTCACAGAAAAAAAACACAGTTTCTTATGTTTTTAGTAAAATTGTTGATTACCCGAGTTCAGTGAAATGTTCAGCAAGGATAGTTTTATTGGTAAGAGTATTCGTAAGAGTATTCAATACATAAAATTCTGCGTTTAGAGGAGCTGTTCAAATTTTCGCAGCTTGATGGTATTGGACTCACCAATTTTGATTACAAAAACTGCACCTTCATTATGTTGAAAAAAGTGAAAAAGGGTTATTAATTTGGTTGATGGCCACTTAATACTGTGAAGTTATTAATTTTACAATGTCTTGGCATGAACTTGTTTAGCTCAATACGCAATCACAACGCGTATCAAATGAAAAATAAGTTTGTAAGTAAACATTGTATTATAATAATGCATACTGTCTACCCTTAATTGACAATTAAAAAAAAACTGTCCCAAAAACGAGAGCAAGTTCAGTTTTATTGAATTAATTTCGGAAATGTCACAGATAATGAAAATATTCGTTATCGAAGTGATTGTCGAAATTTGTCAGTAAAACATCAATTATGATGGAATTATTTCAACTGAAGATGATTTTCTCCCGTTCCGCTCACAGTTTGCAACAAACATGTTTTGTATAAGCGCTGGAAAATGGAACTGATAGAGAAGTGTGACAGTATCAACTAGACCTAGCACAATCGATTATTTTCGTATCCTGCAAAATATCTTCAATTTATCAGAAAGGAAGCTTTATCAGTCAAATTCAATCGAGGAAAACACCTACCTGCGTTCCTTCCATGAAAAGCTTTTTCCTTCGCTCAAAAGCATCGAGCTGGAGATGCTAGGAAACCAAGCCGCAGGCAAAGATATAACGAATGAATAGAATCGGATTAAGATGTATTTACTCAAAGGCATCAAAGTCAATCCTGTTATCCTCTCTTCCGGTGATAAAGAAAAGGGAGTACGAAAAAGGACACTTTTTCGCATTGTGTGCTGTTGCTTCTTTTTCAGCACAGACAGACCGCACGTACTAACGCGTAACGGTGATAACCCAAATTGGGATTCCGTTGATAGACTCTGTCAAACGTGAAAAATTAGATTTAATTATCCTGTTTGACACACGTCCGGTTCAATGATTGTGCTTGAGCAGCATCATATTCGTGACTGTCATTCCATTCGGCTGAATTCAGTAAGAGTGAGATTTGGTTTTCTGATGTATATGCCAATAGGTAAGAATTCCTAATCTATACTTAACTGCAAAAAGAATTGATTACAGTTACTATTTCGCATGTTGTTCATCAGTTTTCACAATGATTTTGAATGCGTTTTCTAAAGAAGACATTTGTGACCTGAGTTTGAACTTGATTGACCGCCTGACCGGCTGTCTACCGTTGTCACCAAGACAACTAAATTTACACTGCGAACCAACAGATGATGTTTGGGACTAACATGTTTAATTACTTATGTTATATCATTAGCTTGAAAGTCATGGCAGAAAGCAATAAAGGACTTAATATATTACTGCTTGTTTTTCAAGCAGGGGATTTTTTCATAATTAAAGTATTTTAAAATGAATATCCAGTTAATTATTTTGTGTAGTCAATCACGAATAGTGGTTTTTCAATACTATAAAAAATGTGTAATAGAAGCAGCCCAGGTTAAGGTGTTTGATGGTTAGTCAATTTAATGAATTGGATTGATAAATTTGAGTAGTGAGTGCGAGAGATAAGGGCAAACCGTTTTTGTCAGCTTAGTCAAATGGTAATCAGTTGATAACATCGTGGTTGTCACAAAAATTGTCCACTTTCGAATGCCTGAAATTCAGTCAGTTTTCAGTGGATTTTCTTCATTTTTAGAGCAAACGATTGGAAAGCTAGCTATTCGTCCAGCAAAATGATGAAAATTGTGATTTTGTCATGCTCACTATTATACGATTGAAAAATGTAGAGGCTTCCCTAAAAAAAAACCATTAAAAAAACATTAAAAAAACCTTAAAAATTGCTGTAATTGTACATAGCTATACCATAATTTATCTATGTTTTTCATTGTAGATACATCAATTTTACATTAAATATCATTGTCAAGAACAATAAAAAACATCGTTTTTGCCAATTTTACCATGAAAAAGGGGGGTCGTTATGTATCTTAACAGCATTTTTTCAGGTATTTTTTCCATACACTTAGAAGTCACTGACAATGTTTTTCATGGTAAAATTATTGTCGGTGGTAGATTCAACAACAAAAAACGTTGTTAAAACATGGTAATGACAACAATCGTTTACAAGCTTACAGTAAAAATACCGTGTTCTTTATGGTTACAATAAAAACACGGTATTTTTACTAGTTAATTTATTTATTTCGTCAAACAAAAGTAGACTACATATGTTTATAACTAACTTACATGCTATATGTTATTAATACTAGTGAAAGAGGAAAAAAAGAGTTTATACATAATTGAACAATGGTTTCTTTACTTGACGGATTATTACAATGAATGTATTCTATCGATTTAAGTTGCAAGTTGAATTGAAATATTATTTTAATTTAGATCTCGACATAGGAAAGTCAATTGCTTCACAGTGTTGGTTATACACTAACATCATTTGATTAATAGGCCCGTATTTAGCATAATTGTTTCGTTGATGATTAAAAAAACAAAGTCCGAGTTCGTAAATTTCTAGAAGGTACATAAAAATTGAGTTTTGATAATATTTCGGGTGAATCGACACGCTGAGAAACGATATCGTTAACAAATGACATCGTTGCGGGCTTTTAATGATTGGATGTCAATAAGTCTGCAGCGTTCGTCATATGATGGTAGGGGAAATGACGTCCATCGTAGATTACGAAGTGCATATAACAGGAATTGTTTTTGTACTGATTCTATTCTGTCTACATGTGTTGCAGAAAACGGAGACCATAAAATGCTACAGTATTCTAAAAGTGACCTGACATAGGAATTATGAAGTGTTTTTATTGTGTATGGATCTTGGAAATTATAGCAGAAACGTTTTATAAAACTGAGCATGTTACTAGCCTTATTGATAATTGTATTGAAATGAACAGTGAATGTTAATTTTGAGTCGAGTATGACTCCTAAGTCCCTAACTCGTTCACATTTCTCTACTACCTAATCTCCTAAGGAAATAATAATGCTTGGTATGTTTCTTTTTCTGCCAAAAGCCATCGAACTACATTTTTTTACGTTTAGCTGAAGAAGACTTTTTTTACATCAAATATAAAAAATATTTTATTTCGTTACGAAAAATGTTTACATCATCAGCGTTTTATGAGCTGGGGCCTAGTGTGGTTGATAACGTCTCCGCCAACCACGCTCGACGCCTGGGTTCGAATCCCACCGTCGACATAGGTGTCGGTGGTTGTGAGGTGGCGTGATCCACTCACAACCAACCCAACTGGTCTAAATTCAATCCTAGCCGACACCGGGAGATTTTCTGAGGCGAAAAATCTCTGGGATCACGCCTTCCATCGCATGAGGAAGTAAAGCCGTTGGCGCCGGTCCGTTAATAAACGGGTCGTGAGTTAGGGTCCTGGGTGTGGAGTCGCCTCCCTGGGCGTTGGTGATTGGCCACAACAGTGGCGGAACTAGACCGACGAAAAATAAGCAAGAATAAAAAAAAATGTCATCAGCGTTTTCGATTTCAATGAAAAGTTTTATGTCGTCGGCATAAATAAAAGTTTTTACATGTTTGAGAATAAAGGAAATGTCATTTACAAATAATATAAATAGTAGAGGGCCCAAGTGAGAGCCTTGAAGAACTCCCGAGGTTACCTGAATATGTTTCGATAGTACGGCTTTAAATTTGACTGTTTGTTGACGATCTGTCAGATACGATTCAATCCATTTGAGCAATTGTGGATGAATTCCAATTTTTCGTAACTTGAAGAGAAGCAGGGGTATATCAATGCGATCGAAAGCTTTACTGAAATCAGTATACAGTGCTTTTTCGCATTTATCAACAATCGTTTTTAACACTACTCGCCAAATTCACGCTCGATTTTCTCACGTTTTTTTTTCGTTTTTATCACGCTTTTTAAAAAAAAAACTTTAAATCAAGAATAATGTACTTTCAGTTGTAGAAAATGCATTTGAAACATCATTTTCACTTGTGCCTTATGTCCTTGCATGTGTATAGTTTTATGAACTCAATTTATTTGACCAATTTTCTGAGGCAACCAAGTGTCATATCTGTTACAAATAATTTTGAGAAAAATGAACCGTGATATACGGATTTTATTGACTTTGAAGCACGTATTACTATAGCAGTCGAGAAAAAAGATTTGTTAACAACTCAAATAGCCCTAAAGTTTGGTCCTCATAGAGCGTGGATTCAAAAACTATAAAATCTAGCGGTTCCACAATTTTACATAAACAAGCATTAGACTCTGCTACCTACGCTAAAGAATGGGCAGTACAAATCATCTTGATATTGCATGTATAATAGCCGGGAGAAAGTCCGCGAAAATGCAATAGAGGAAAATATCATAAACTAACCTTTTCTTATTTATTCATCTTTATCTTGAACCTTTACCTTCAACCATGAAAGTGCATCATTTTACTCAAAATATCATAAATTTCAATTGAATTCAACACAAAAAATTAAATTTTTATCATTTCGCGGTAAAAAAATAGAAAAAAAAATAAAAAAAAATTTTTTTAGACCGTGATAAAATCGAAAAAGCACTGTATGAGGTTTCAATATAATTTCCTTTATCCATTGCGTTCAGAGAGAAGTTAATAAACTCGAGTAAGTTAGTTGTTGTTGAGCGACCTTTGAAAAAACCGTGTTGCGTTGGAGTAATTCTATTTTTTATTTGGTGGAATATCTTTTTGTTTATTATTGCTTCAAAAAGCTTAGGTATGCAAGAAAGAATGGCTATGCCTCGATAGTTGCTAATGTCGGATTTTTTACCAGATTTGAACACAGGCACTAGATATGAGTTTTTCCAGAATTTCGGGAAGCAACCGGATTCCAGCGACATATTGAAAATCAAGAACAGTGGGGAAGTTAGCTCTTTAGCTAAATGTTTCATAAATGCTGGCGGAATTCCGTCTGGTCCCGCACCTTTAGATGCATCCAGAGCTTTTAAAGTATCTTCAATTTCGCGTGCGCTGACATGTTCAATATTGAAATAGTTGGAAAACTCAGGAAAGTTGATGAAGAATGTATAATCACAATCAGATTCTGAGAAAGTTGTATAATTTTGTTGAAAAAAATCAGCAAATTGTAGCGGTCATAGTATTTCAAGAAATTAATTAATTTATAATCGATCAACACAATTGTGTTGCGCCAAGATGTAGACAACCGTAGTTTGTCGTATCTGTCGCAACACCGCAACACCCTAGCGCACGCGTCTCTCCGAGAATGTGCATCTCTAGATAAGGCGGTTGAGAAAACCCGAAGTAGTTCCCATATAGAATTGCCAAAAATGGTTGAAGAGGGACAGATTGGGCCTAATGACGGCAGCCAAAATGAAATAACCAGCAGAATTGTAGTTTGCCGAATATTCCCGACGAGATTCGCGGGAAATTACGTACTTCCTGTAAATTCGTACGAAATCACCTTCCCTGATCTGAGGACTAATAATGATCGTTCATTTCATCCGAGATCGTTAAGCAATTTGGAAGTGTCGCGTTGAAAGTCTGTTGTCCGCGTTTTCTAATTAATTTTTGTTAAGTAAGTTTCGTGACGTGATTTATTAGTTACTTGTCTTAATTCCTTGTTCTTCAATTTACAATAGGCTCGTTACAAAGTGAAGTCTAATTGATTTATTTAGTGCGAATAGTGCGTTAAAAATTGTGTGCAAAGTAGAAAGGTAAATGTGCTCAAAGTTCAAAGCCATTGACCCCGACCATATGCTAATGACCCCGTTTGTACAGCCACAAGGCTGCGCACTCTCACACCCACTCTCTCAGCACACAGCAATCTATTGGTGAGTCGTTCCAATTTACTCTCGAGAGCGGTGGGCGCGTCCATGAAGGACCCCACAATTTAATTGTGATATTCGAATAATCGACTATTAGTCGCACTGGCCGGTATCGAAACCGCGCCCATAATTTTTGCTCGTTGAGTGGAGGCCGAAATAGCGTGCATGCGTTTCAGAATTTTTGATCGCACCACTCAACAAATCTAAATCCCGGGTAGCTAGCCATTTGCTCGCACCGCAGGACGTCACTGCATATATCCATTCTGGAGCAGCTGATCGAAACTTAACAAGCACATGGGTCAATGAGCCCTAGAGATAGGGAGAGAAAAAACGCACACAATAGGAGCTTAGTCTAGACGATAAGTTACACACATACAATGAAAATTATAATATAAAGCATGCTTGCTAGATTTAAATACAAACCTGTTCTTCAATAATAATATATGGAGTTTGTTTCATGCAGATAGTGTTGTAGTTTTGTTAATGTAATGCTCCCGCAAGGTTTAAGTCCGGTTCTAGTGTTTTACGTCATTTTGGTTCGTTTTCCGTTGTGATAGTTTCGTCTTCCGCGTGGCGAGATTCGAATGATCGGTGAAGCTTTTCTTCCAGACTGCGTACGATATCTGGTGGTAAATAGCGGCATTACCCGTGATGAGAAATTATAGTGCGGGTGGTTCCTCACCGCAAACTCTCTGAGAGAATAGATGGTGTTGAAGATCTCTGCTGGGGGATAAAAGGGTGTCGACCCGTTTTTGGTGACCGAATTTTGTGTAGCAATCTGGTCCGATCCTGATTCCTTTTTTTCGGTATATTCTTTGGAACGACCCTTTAGGGGAGTCTCAACCGGGCAAAACTAATCTAGGTGGGCAGTCTCCGTTTCGGAGTGGCGCTCAAGCTGCCCGCAAGCTAGGGATCGACCAGGGCCGGCTACAAAATAGATCAGAGATGTCTGCCGGGTTCTCTTCAACTTTGTCATGTAGTTGCATTTATGAAGAAAAATTTTCAGATTTTAACTTTGATTTAACATATTTGAAAAAATTTTTTGGACAAGATTTGATTTCAAGCTCAGTTTTTAGTGTGAACTCTTCAAACGCGTTACTAATGGCATCGTTTAATTCGCCGCAAATGTTAAGATAAGTTGTTAAAGCTTCACGATTATTTTGTATTTTTTGTTTTGTTTAGTTTTGTATTCTTTGTATGCTTTTTGTTTGCGATTTTTTAAGTTTTTGATTTGTCTATTGTACCAAACTGGGTATTTGGAATTGCCATGACGTCTTCTTCTTTTCAATGGTATGTCGCTAATAAATAAATCAGATAATTTTTTATAAAAATTTTTTATAGCCGAATCGACGTTTCCATCTTCACACAATACATCTTGCCAGTTGATACTATTTAGTTTATGTTTTAATTCATCATAGTTTTAATTCATCATACTGTAAGCTTGTAAACGATTGTTGTCAATACCATGTTTTAACAACGTTTTTTGTTGTTGAATCTACCACCGACAATAATTTTACCATGAAAAACATTGTCAGTGACTTCTAAGTATATGGGAAAAATGCCTGAAAAAATGCTGTTAAGATACATAACGACCCCCTTTTTTCATGGTAGAAATGGCAAAAACGATGTTTTTTATTGTTCTGGATAATGATAAAGCAAAGCCTTGGTGCTACATTCCGATTCGGAACTCGACCTTCTGTTTTATTTACACAGACTTCGCAGCCAACTGTGAAGTGTCCAGGACAATTGCTGGGCTAGCGCTACGATCCTATTGACACTAACAGTCTCTCCCGAGCCGAGACTCGAACCTACGACGACTGGCTTGTTAGACCAGCATCGTACCTCGAGACCAGCTGGGAGGGTGGACAATGATATTTAATATAAAATTGATGTATCTACAATGAAAAACATAGATAAATTATGGTATAGCTAGGTACAATTACAGCAATTTTTAAAGTTTTTTTCAATGTTTTTTTAATGTTATTTTTTTCGGGTTGTTGAGCCAGCTGCATACCATTGCTACCATTTCATTGCCGAATATGTCCAGGCGTGTTAGTTTTATTGTCTGGAATTGTCGTGTAGCATTAAATGTATCGCACGAAGGTAAACAAAGGAATCAGTATCTGCCACACTCAGATACGTCACCGTGCGTGGTCGTCACTGTTAAGTTAAGCGGTGTTTGACCAATAAATAGTTTATGGGTTCGATGATGGCCTTTTCTCCCAGATGGTCTCGAGGTACAATGCTGGCCTAACAAGCCAGTCGTCGTAGGTTCGAGCTTCGACTCGGGAGAGACTGTTAGTGTTAATAGGATCGTAGCTAGCGCCCCGCAATTGTCCTGTACACTCAACAGTCGGCTGCGAAGTCTGTGAACATATAAATAAACAGAAGGTCAAGTTCCGAATCGGAATGTAGCACCAAGGTTTTGCCTTGCTTTGATGGCCTGAGGACGAGGAAATATATCCCTGAAACGTCAGCTTTGACATAGTAAAACGTGTTTTAAAGAAACCCGTGACCGAAATTGCTATCATTGAACCCATTTACTGCTAAGTCCCAAGCACAATCGTTACGTTGCGGCAGTGTTTGCAGCAATTTGACAGCATATACATTTCCTGCCAAATCAACGGCAACGCAACGTAAACGTATCCGTTGTGCTTGGGCCTTTAAAGTGGAGGAAAATGATCACAACGAAACGAAATTGCCAACGTCAAGCTCATAATACAAAATGGATTGAACAATGCGATTCGTTTTGCTGGTATAAACCAGGCTCAATTCTGTTTCATGTTTTATTGTCTTCACAAACACTGTAATGACATACTTGCGGCCTTAGCAGTCTTCTCCCATATCCACACTTATATTTACTAGCAATACTCAGTGGGAGAGATATGCGGAGAGGATGTTGTGAGCCAAATTAACTGTGAGCCAAACGAACAAGAATTGTAAAAACACATTGAGAGGTTTTGCAATCAGGTTCAATAAAGCATTGTTAACTTACTTTTACTTTTTTCTTTTTGCTAACGGACCGTCAACAGGTCTAGGGCCGAACGAATTAGAGATGTTCAGCTTTTTCTGTCTTAGGCAGCCGCTTTCCATTCTCCTCGTATACCAGCAGATCGTGCATCTTCTTCCACCGCGCACATCCACCGCGTGCGAGGCCTACCACGGAGTCGACGGCCTCTTCCTGGTTCTCTACTGAAGATAGTTTTGGCGGCTCTCTCGTCAGGCACCCTGGCTACATGTCCAGCCCACTGAAGCCTGCCCCGCTGTATTACCTTTACTATATCAGCATGTTTGTATAGCTGGTACAACTCGTGGTTCATGCGTCTGCGCCACACTCCATCTTATAGTTTACCGGCCAGTATCGATCGCAGAACTTTACGCTCAAAAACTCCGAGCACTCGTCGATCAGCTTTCTTTAACGTCCATGCTTCATGTCCGTAAAGGGCCACCGGGAGTATCAGCGTCCTGTACAGCGCTAGTTTTGTGCGAGTTTGCTAACTACGGGACCTTAGCTGGTTACGCAGTCCCTAGAAAGCCCTGTTCGCAGCTGCAACTCGTCGTTTCACTTCACGGCTCATATCGTTGTCACATGCCACAAGCGTACCAAGATAAACTAATTCGTCAACCACTTCAAATCGTTCCCCATCTATTTTCACCTCAGCATCACTCCCACGCTCTCTGCCAGCTACCATGTACTTCGTTTTGGCAGAGTTAATGACTAGTCCCAATCTCGCTGCTTCTCTCTTACCTCCTCCACGGCCTTACGGTTGATACCGATGATATCGATGTCGTCTGCAAAGCCAAGAAGCATGTGAGATTTCGTGATGATCGTACCGTTTTTTTCCACATTTGCTCTTCGTACTGCACCCTCAAGAGCGATGTTAAACAGTAGGTTGGAGAGCGCATCCCCCTGCTTCAGTCCATCCAACGTTACGAACGCGGCCGATGTCTCGCCAGCTATCCGAACGCACGATTTTGATCCCTCCAGTGTCATACGACTCAGCTTTATTAGTTTCGTAGGGAAACCGTGTTCCAGCATGATCTACCACAGCTCGTTTCTTTTCACTGAGTCGTATGCCGCCCTGAAGTCCACAAACAGATGGTGAGTCGGTAAGTTGTACTCCCGGAACTTATCGAGGATCTGTCGCAGGGTGAAAATTTGATCCGTCGTGAAACGCCCCTGTCGAAAACCAGCCTGGCATTCGCCAACAAAGGATTCCGTTAACGATCTCAATCTGAAGAACAGGATGCGGGAGAGCACTTTATATGCGAAGTTGAGCAACGTTATACCTCGATTGTTGCCACAATCCAATCGATGGCCCTTCTTATAGATAGGGCTTATGAGGCCTTCCAACCAGTCGTTCGGCATTTGTTCATCCTCCCAGATCCTTAGTATTATCTGGTGGATCGCATAGTACAGCCGCTCGCTTCCCGCTTTTAGAAGTTCGGCTGGGATACCGTCCTTCCCAGCGGCCTTGCCATTTTTCAGCTTATTAATCGCTTTTTTCACCTTCTCCTGTGTTAGCGGCTCCACAGCTTGTTCGTCACTCATAATCGTCATCCTGTTACTGCTCTGCTCATCCGGCTTCTCACTATTGAATAGCGCCTGGAAATGCTCCTTCCACCTGGTTGCAACCGTCGGTTTCTCTCTCTGTTCTGACGCGTAGCTGCAGTGAGCATGCGGCTCCTGGCACGGTTCTACTCATCTGTCGCTCTCTGGCACTCGGCATCGAACCAGCCATTAGGCTGTCTTCCACGCGTCGTACCTACCACCTCTCTCGCAGTCGTTTCGATGGCGCCGTGGATACTGCTCCATAGCCCATTTATGTCTTCCACTCCTTCCTCCTGCTGTTCTGCGATCCGTTGATCCAGCTTCCTGGCGTATTCTGCTGTCACGCCATCAGCTTTCAACCGCTGAATGTTAAAACGCGTCGTCCTCTCTGTGCGAGATTTCAGCACGTTCGACAACCATACGCGGATCCTACAAACGACGAGATAATGGTCAGAGTCCATGTTCGGTCCCCAAAAAGACCTAACATCAATAACATCCGAAAAGTGCCGACCGTCAATCAGTACGTGATCGATCTGGGAGCAGGTTTCTCCATTTGGATGCCTCCAGGTGTGTTTCCGAATTCCAAACGTGGAAAATAGGAGCTACATATGGCCATTCCTCTGGCCGCGGCAAAGTTTATCAGCCTCAGGCCGTTTTCGTTGGTTGGCGAGTGGATGCCTTCCAATGACTGGACTGAAGAATTCCTTCCTCCCAACCTGTGCGTTTGCGTCTCCGATGACGACTTTTATGTCGTGTTTTGGGCACTCGTCATAGATTCGCTCAAGCTTGTCATAGAACTCATCTTTGACTCCATCGGATTTGTCGTTTGTCAGTGCGTAGGTGTTGATTAAACTGTAGTTGAAGAATTTGGCCTTAATCCTCAACACGCATATACGGTCATCTACGGGGCTCCACCGGATGACTCTTGTCTTCTAATTTTCCAGCACTACGAAACCGACGCCCCGTTCCGCTGCTTTGTCGCCACTGTAGTAGATGTGGTACTTGAAAGAAGTGCGTGCAATAGGGTCTACTGCACGGAATTCCCTTTCTCCGGAATATGGCCACCGAACCTCCTGAATCGCTGCGATTTCGACTCCCTGCCGCTGTAGTTCTCGAGCAAGCAAGCCAGCCCGCGCCGGTTCATTGAGAGATCGGACATTCCAAGTACTCAATTTCCAATCGTTTACCTTAATCTTTTTCCGTGTTCGTAGCCTAGGTCTTTGCCGATTGATCCGTTCCGTGTTTCTAAATTCATTGTTCGTGGTTGAAGAAAGGTTTCGGTATGCTACCTTACCAGGGTCGCGATACTTACATCCTGCTGATGGGATTGCCATCTTAGGTTAGCTGGCGGGATACAGCATTCCATAATTCAGCCGCCTGCTCCGGGTCAGACGCTGTTGTACGCTACCCCTAATATGGGGATACAGCCGCTAACGTCCCCCTTTTCAGACAGCATACGACCATAATTTCCACCGGGGGTTGGTTACCCGATCTTCGCTACGGTTACTCGTATTCCGGTCGGCACCACGTGGAGGTTGGGATAGAAGTTGCTGGACAGAGGTGAATGGCCACATTAGGGTCTCAAGTTACACGTGTCCAGCCATTTGCCAACCAAAAAGCATTGTATAATTGATTGTTAAAGGAGATCGTGATCCATTGTTAAACAATGAGTTAAAAATATTTCAAAATTACATTATCCAGTGATTTTAACCGGAGGTTCACAAACCTTTTGCATGGTTAACAAAGTAATGATCAATTGTGGCGAAAGTGTATAAAATGAAACATACAGTCATGGAGAAAATAATAAATACGCTTGGTTAATGTTCCATATTTGCGCAGTGATTTAATTTATTTTATGATGTTATGTAACGTCATTACGATCTGCAGACACTCTCTTTCAAAGAGGAACGGAGAAATAATTGGAATTTTTCTGTGTGTGTGGTGATTCCGAAAGTTTTTTTTGCGTGAGTTAGTGTTTTCAAGGTGGTGAAAAATATAAAAACACTATTGAAGTATATATACAAAACATTCAAAATAAGCTTTATTTATCTACATATCGTTAGCAAGTTCAACCAAATTGCATCGCATTTGACCAAAATTTCACATTGGCCAATGGTAAATATACTAGGTTTGTTTACAAGGTTTTTCAAATCGATTTTGAAAGTCACAGCTCTTTCAATATGAGGATCGTTTTTGAGAAAGAATTCGGCCAGTTCTTCCGCATTTTGTTTACCTTCCTCTAGTCGCATCAACTCATATCTGATTCAGAGTCATCGTTAGCATCAATATCCACCACGTATATGCAGAGCTCCTATGTGATAGGGTCGACGTGCAGCTCTTCATTGTTATTTCTTGAAAACCCTTTCCAGCGTATGCAAGCATCAGTATCTCTCTTTCGACCACTTGTAAACGGGACTACATGGATTTCACGCATTCGGGTATCTAACACGCATTTATTGTCAATCGGACATAATTTAGAGGTGCCTCAAAGCGCTCAAAGTTGTGATTTTTTGACGTTCGAAATTATACCTACCTAACTTTCGCAAACAACATTCTTACGACGTCGCGGAACTCGTGCGCGTTAAACAAACAACAAATGACAGCAATTCGACACCATGCGCGTCGTTTAGCTACCATATGAGACTATAGTTGACACCAATACCAATTCACAGAATGCACATGGTGCGCAGCTACATGACGATGAAAAGTTGTATTAGAATTTATTGATCACACTGTATTTCTATGGCTTGAATGATTGAAAGGCTGGAAATAACTTCCATATTATTCATTAGGGTGGGGAATCGTTATATGGAAAAAATGAAACATGATAGCACACCTCCAGTTTTTTTGGTTCCATTTGGGGCCCCAAACAGTCCTAAATTTATCGGAAGTCGATTAGTTTTGTCTCCGCCAAACGCATTGCATTTCAAATTTGCATGGAAATTTGTATGGAAAACCCCACTTTTTTGCATTTTGCTCTCTAGAGAGCTCAGAATGGCCTAATCCATACGTTTCACATGTTCAAAATGTAGGTTTTTCGATGCTCAACAACTTTGCAAGAGACATTAAAAAGCTAAAATGTTCCTAAAAAATGATATAGCCGTTCAAAGTTGAGAATGTCGAATCAAATGCTGAAAATAATTTTTTGCCAACACTGCCAATGGAGCGGCGACAGGCAGATTCCCTTTGGAAGTAGTATCTGAAATACGTTGTAGATCCTACCTTTACTCAGAAAATTGACCTTAATTTGTTTGCTTGATCCAGCTGATTGTACAAACTCTTCACGACAGGTTATTTCTGATGGGAATCCATCAGAAAACAAGATTTTCAGCATTTAATTTAATGTACTCAACTTCGAACGGCTATAGCATTGAAATTTAAAGAAAATATTAAACCAATGAAATACGGCCTTTCCTCCAGCCAAATGTCCCAAGATCTAGTTTTGGTAAAAGTAAAAAAGTATTTCGAATCCCGTAATGTGTTACTATTCACGAAACTACGAAAACATCAGAAATGTAATTTTTTTCTGCTCGGCTCGCACCAAATTACAACATAAATTCTTCTGCAAGAAAATATTTGCAGATGTTGAGGAAACAACGAACATTTTATTGAAACAAAAATTTAATTTACAGGCGAATTGAGCTCATGCTCAAAAAGTCAAAAATTTGCATGTATTATATGTAAAATATATATATATATAATATATATATATATATATATATATATATATATATATATATATATATATATATATATATATATATATATATATATATATATATATATATATATTATATATATATATATATATATATATATATATATATATATATATATATATATATATATATATATATATATATATATATATATATATATATATATATATATATATATATATATATATATATATATATATATATATATATATATATATATATATATATATATATATATATATATATATATATATATATATATATATATTAGAGTGGCCATTTTTGTA